>NW_025958640.1:0-40230 GCF_023159225.1 Perognathus longimembris pacificus | reverse complement strand
CTTGAGTGCCTTCGCGTGCTCTTGCTTTCTCCACTTTACAATTTTTTTGTTATTATTTATCTATTCCTGAGAGTTTATCTTATTTTTTATTTGTTTATTTAAATGAAGTCGACCAGTTGCCTGCCCTTCCTTCCATTATCCGTCACCGAGACAAACTGAACAAAGTTCTGAGGACGACCTTGTAAAGATAAGGATTCAGGACTGTCTGCTGTTTACTTTTGCTCCTGCGCGCACTGCCCTTCTCTCCACATTTATGTGTTTGTTTGTTTGTCTATCTAATCTTTTGGGTTTTATTTCTAATGAGGTCGACCAGTTGTCTATTTATTATTTTTTTTACTACGCATCAAGCTGCGCTGCTTGTCTTTGCTCCTGTGTGCTCGCGCACTCTCGCCTTTTTCCACTTATTTTATTTTTGATTTATTTTTGATTTATTTTGTCAATTTTAAAAAAAATACGCATCGTGCTGTGCTGTTTGTGTTTGCTTGAGTGCATTCGCGCGCTCTCGCTTTCTCCACTTTACAATTTCTTTGTTATTATTTATCTATTCCTGAGAGTTTATCTTATTTTTTATTTGTTTATTTAAATGAAGTCGACCAGTTGCCTGCCCTTCCTTCCATTATCCGTCACCGAGACAAACTGAACAAATTTCTGAGGTCGACCTTGTAAAGATAAGGATTCAGGTCTGTCTGCTGTTTACCTTTGCTCCTACGCGCACTGCCCTTCTCTCCACATTTATGTGTTTGTTTGTTTGTCTATCTAATCTTTTGGGTTTTTATTTCTAATGAGGTCGACCCGTTGTCTATTTATTATTTTTTTACTACGCATCAAGCTGCGCTGCTTGTCTTTGCTCCTGTGTGCTCGCGCACTCTCGCCTTTTCCACTTATTTTTATTTTTGATTTATTTTTGATTTATTTTGTCAATTTAAAAAAATACGCATCGTGCTGTGCTGTTTGTGTTTGCTTGAGTGCATTCGCGCGCTCTCGCTTTCTCCACTTTACAATTTTTTAGTTATTATTTATCTATTCCTGAGAGTTTATCTTATTTTTTATTTGTTTATTTGAATGAAGTCGATCAGTTGCCTGCCCTTCCTTCCATTATCCGTCACCGAGACAAACTGAACAAAGTTCTGAGGTCGTCCTTGTAAAGCTAAGGATTCAGGTCTGTCTGCTGTTTACCTTTGCTCCTGCGCGCACTGCCCTTCTCTCCACATTTATGTGTTTGTTTGTTTGTCTATCTAATCTTTTGGGTTTTTATTTCTAATGAGGTCGACCAGTTGTCTATTTATTATTTTTTTTACTACGCATCAAGCTGCGCTGCTTGTCTTTGCTCCCGTGTGCTCGCGCACCTCTCGCCTTTTCCACTTATTTATATTTTTGATTTATTTATGATTTATTTTGTCATTTTAAAAAAAAATGCGCATCGTGCTGTGCTGTTTGTGTTTGCTTGAGTGCATTCGCTCGCTCTCGCTTTCTGCACTTTACAATTTTTTTATTATTATTTATCTATTCCTGAGAGTTTATCTTATTTTTTATTTGTTTATTTAAATGAAGTCGACCAGTTGCCTGCCCTTCCTTCCATTATCCGTCACCGAGACGAACTGAACAAAGTTCTGAGGTCGACCTTGTAAAGATAAGGATTCAGGTCTGTCTGCTGTTTACCTTTGCTCCTGCGCGCACTGCCCTTCTCTCCACATTTATGTGTTTGTTTGTTTGTCTATCTAATCTTTTGGGTTTTTATTTCTAATGAGGTCGACCAGTTGTGTATTTATTATTTTTTTACTACGCATCAAGCTGCGCTGCTTGTCTTTGCTCCTGTGTGCTCGCGCACTCTCGCATTTTCCACTTATTGTTATTTTTGATTTATTTTTGATTTATTTTGTCAATTTTAAAAAAAATACGCATCGTGCTGTGCTGTTTGTGTTTGCTTGAGTGCATTCGCCGCGCTCTCGCTTTCTCCACTTTACAATTTCTTTGTTATTATTTATCTATTCCTGAGAGTTTATCTTATTTTTTATTTGTTTATTTAAATGAAGTCGACCAGTTGCCTGCCCTTCCTTCCATTATCCGTCACCGAGACAAACTGAACAAATTTCTGAGGTCGACCTTGTAAAGATAAGGATTCAGGTCTGTCTGCTGTTTACCTTTGCTCCTACGCGCACTGCCCTTCTCTCCACATTTATGTGTTTGTTTGTTTGTCTATCTAATCTTTTGGGTTTTTATTTCTAATGAGGTCGACCCGTTGTCTATTTATTATTTTTTTTACTACGCATCAAGCTGCGCTGCTTGTCTTTGCTCCTGTGTGCTCGCGCACTCTCGCCTTTTCCACTTATTTTTATTTTTGATTTATTTTTGATTTATTTTGTCAATTTAAAAAAAATACGCATCGTGCTGTGCTGTTTGTGTTTGCTTGAGTGCATTCGCGCGCTCTCGCTTTCTCCACTTTACAATTTTTTAGTTATTATTTATCTATTCCTGAGAGTTTATCTTATTTTTTATTTGTTTATTTGAATGAAGTCGACCAGTTGCCTGCCCTTCCTTCCATTATCCGTCACCGAGACAAACTGAACAAAGTTCTGAGGTCGTCCTTGTAAAGCTAAGGATTCAGGTCTGTCTGCTGTTTACCTTTGCTCCTGCGCGCACTGCCCTTCTCTCCACATTTATGTGTTTGTTTGTTTGTCTATCTAATCTTTTGGGTTTTTATTTCTAATGAGGTCGACCAGTTGTCTATTTATTATTTTTTTTACTACGCATCAAGCTGCGCTGCTTGTCTTTGCTCCTGTGTGCTCGCGCACTCTCGCCTTTTCCACTTATTTTTATTTTGATTTATTTTGATTTATTTTGTCAATTAAAAAAAATACGCATCGTGCTTTGCTGTTTGTGTTTGCTTGAGTGCATTCGCGCGCTCTCGCTTTCTCCACTTTACAATTTTTTTGTTATTATTTATCTATTCCTGAGAGTTTATCTTATTTTTTGTTTATTTAAATGAAGTCGACCAGTTGCCTGCCCTTCCTTCCATTATCCGTCACCGAGACAAACTGAACAAAGTTCTGAGGTCGACCTTGTAAAGATAAGGATTCAGGTCTGTCTGCTGTTTACCTTTGCTCCTGCGCGCACTGCCCTTCTCTCCACATTTATGTGTTTGTTTGTTTGTCTATCTAATCTTTTGGGTTTTATTTCTAATGAGGTCGACCAGTTGTCTATTTATTATTTTTTTTACTACGCATCAAGCTACGCTGCTTGTCTTTGCTCCTGTGTGCTCGCGCACTCTCGCCTTTTCCACTTATTTTTATTTTTGATTTATTTTGTCAATTTTTAAAAAAAATACGCATCGTGCTGTGCTGTTTGTGTTTGCTTGAGTGCATTCGCGCGCTCTCGCTTTCTCCAGTTTACTATTTTTTTGTTATTATTTATCTATTCCTGAGAGTTTATCCTTTTTTTAATTGTTTATTTAAATGAAGTCGACCAGTTGCCTGCCCTTCCTTAAATTATCCGTCACCGAGACAAACTGAACAAAGTTCTGAGGTCGCCCTTGTAAAGATATGGATTCAGGACTGTCTGTTTTTACCTTTGCTCCTGCGCCCACTGCCATTCTCTCCACATTTATGTGTTTGTTTGTTTGTCTATCTAATCTTTTGGGTTTTTATTTCTAATGAGGACGACCCGTTGTCTATTTATTATTTTTTTACTACGCATCAAGCTGCGCTGCTTGTCTTTGCTCCTGTGTGCTCGCGCACTCTCGCCTTTTCCACTTATTTTTATTTTTGATTTATTTTTGATTTATTTTGTCAATTTAAAAAAAAATACGCATCGTGCTGTGCTGTTTGTGTTTGCTTGAGTGCATTCGCGCGCTTTCGCTTTCTCCACTTCACAATTTTTTTGTTATTATTTTTCTATTCCTGAGAGTTTATCTTATTTTTTATTTGTTTATTTAAATGAAGTCGACCAGTTGCCTGCACTTCCTTCCATTATCCGTCACCGAGACAAACTGAACAAAGTCCTGAGGTCGTCCTTGTAAAGATAAGGATTCAGGTCTGTCTGCTGTTTACCTTTGCTCCTGCGCGCACTGCCCTTCTCTCCACATTTATGTGGTTGTTTGTTTGTCTATCTAATCTTTTGGGTATTTATTTCTAATGAGGTCGACCAGTTGTGTATTTATTATTTTTTTTACTACGCATCAAGCTGCGCTGCTTGTCTTTGCTCCTGTGTGCTCGCGCACTCTCGCCTTTTCCACTTATTTTTATTTTTGATTTATTTTGTCAATTTTAAAAAAAAATACGCATCGTGCTGTGCTGTTTGTGTTTGCTTGAGTGCATTCGTGCGCTCTCGCTTTCTCCACTTTACAATTTTTTTGTTATTATTTATCTATTCCTGAGAGTTTATCTTTTTTTTTAATTTTTTATTTAAATGAAGTCGACCAGTTGCCTGCCCTTCCTTCCATTATCCGTCACCGAGACGAACTGAACAAAGTTCTGAGGTCGACCTTTTAAAGATAAGGATTCAGGTCTGTCTGCTGTTTACCTTTGCTCCTGCGCGCACTGCCCTTTTCTCCACATTTATGTGTTTGTATGTTTGTCTATCTAATCTTTTGGGTTTTTATTTCTAATGAGGTCGACCAGTTGTCTATTTATTATTTTTTTTACTACGCATCAAGCTGCGCTGCTTGTCTTTGCTCCTGTGTGCTTGCGCACTCTCGCCTTTTCCACTTATTTTTATTTTTGGTTTATTTTTGATTTATTTTGTCAATTTTAAAAAAAAATACGCATCGTGCTGTGCTGTTTGTGTTTGCTTGAGTGCATTCGCTCGCTCTCGCTTTCTGCACTTTACAATTTTTTTGTTATTATTTATCTATTCCTGAGAGTTTATCTTATTTTTTATTTGTTTATTTAAATGAAGTCGACCAGTTGCCTGCCCTTCCTTCCATTATCCGTCACCGAGACGAACTGAACAAATTTCTGAGGTCGACCTTGTAAAGATAAGGATTCAGGTCTGTCTGCTGTTTACCTTTGCTCCTGCGCGCACTGCCCTTCTCTCCACATTTATGTGTTTGTTTGTTTGTCTATCTAATCTTTTGGGTTTTTATTTCTAATGAGGTCGACCAGTTGTCTCTTTATTATTTTTTTTACTACGCATCAAGCTGCGCTGCTTGTCTTTGCTCCTGTGTGCTCGCGCACTCTCGCATTTTCCACTTATTGTTATTTTTGATTTATTTTTGATTTATTTTGTCAATTTAAAAAAAAATACGCATCGTACTTTGCTGTTTGTGTTTGCTTGAGTGCATTCGCGCGCTCTTGCTTTCTCCACTTTACAATTTTTTTGTTATTATTTATCTATTCCTGAGAGTTTATCTTATTTTTTATTTGTTTATTTAAATGAAGTCGACCAGTTGCCTGCCCTTCCTTCCATTTTCCGTCACCGAGACAAACTGAACAAAGTTCTGAGGACGACCTTGTAAAGATAAGGATTCAGGTCTGTCTGCTGTTTACTTTTGCTCCTGCGCGCACTGCCCTTCTCTCCACATTTATGTGTTTGTTTGTTTGTCTATCTAATCTTTTGGGTTTTTATTTCTAATGAGGTCGACCAGTTGTCTATTTATTATTTTTTTTACTATGCATCAAGCTGCGCTGCTTGTCTTTGCTCCTGTGTGCTCGCGCACTCTCGCCTTTTCCACTTATTTTTAATTTTGATTTATTTTTGATTTATTTTGTCAATTTAAAAAAAAATACGCATCGTGCTGTGCTGTTTGTGTTTGCTTGAGTGCATTCGCGCGCTCTCGCTTTCTCCACTTTACAATTTTTTTGTTATTATTTATCTATTTCTGAGAGTTTATCTTATTTTTTATTTGTTTATTTAAATGAAGTCGACCAGTTGCCTGCCCTTCCTTCCATTATCCGTCACCGAGACAAACTGAACAAAGTTCTGAGGTCGACCTTGTAAAGATAAGGATTCAGGTCTGTCTGCTGTTTACCTTTGCTCCTGCGCGCACTGCCCTTCTCTCCACATTTATGTGTTTGTTTGTTTGTCTATCTAATCTTTTGGGTTTTTATTTCTAATGAGGTCGACCAGTTGTCTATTTATTATTTTTTTTACTACGCATCAAGCTGCGCTGCTTGTCTTTGCTACTGTGTGCTCGCGCACTCTCGCCTTTTCCACTTATTTTTATTTTTGATTTATTTTTGATTTATTTTGTCAATTTAAAAAAAAAATACGCATCGTGCTGTGCTGTTTGTGTTTGCTTGAGTGCATTCGCGCGCTCTCGCTTTCTCCACTTTACAATTTCTTTGTTATTATTTATCTATTCCTGAGAGTTTATCTTATTTTTTATTTGTTTATTTAAATGAAGTCGACCAGTTGCCTGCCCTTCCTTCCATTATCCGTCACCGAGACGAACTGAACAAAGTTCTGAGGTCGACCTTGTAAAGATAAGGATTCAGGTCTGTCTGCTGTTTACCTTTGCTCCTGCGCGCACTGCCCTTCTCTCCACATTTATGTGTTTGTTTGTTTGTCTATCTAATCTTTTGGGTTTTTATTTCTAATGAGGTCGACCAGTTGTGTATTTATTATTTTTTTTACTACGCATCAAGCTGCGCTGCTTGTCTTTGCTCCTGTGTGCTCGCGCACTCTCGCATTTTCCACTTATTGTTATTTTTTATTTATTTTTGATTTATTTTGTCAATTTAAAAAAAATACGCATCGTACTTTGCTGTTTGTGTTTGCTTGAGTGCATTCGCGCGCTCTTGCTTTCTCCACTTTACAATTTTTTTGTTATTATTTATCTATTCCTGAGAGTTTTCTTATTTTTTATTTGTTTATTTAAATGAAGTCGACCAGTTGCCTGCCCTTCCTTCCATTATCCGTCACCTAGACAAACTGAACAAAGTTCTGAGGACGACCTTGTAAATATAAGGATTCAGGTCTGTCTGCTGTTTACTTTTGCTCCTGCGCGCACTGCCCTTCTCTCCACATTTATGTGTTTGTTTGTTTGTCTATCTAATCTTTTGGGTTTTTATTTCTAATGAGGTCGACCAGTTGTCTATTTATTATTTTTTTTACTATGCATCAAGCTGCGCTGCTTGTCTTTGCTCCTGTGTGCTCGCGCACTCTCGCCTTTTCCACTTATTTTTATTTTTGATTTATTTTTGATTTATTTTGTCAATTTAAAAAAAAAATACGCATCGTGCTGTGCTGTTTGTGTTTGCTTGAGTGCATTCGCGCGCTCTCGCTTTCTCCACTTTACAATTTCTTTGTTATTATTTATCTATTCCTGAGAGTTTATCTTATTTTTTATTTTTTTATTTAAATGAAGTCGACCAGTTGCCTGCCCTTCCTTCCATTATCCGTCACCGAGACAAACTGAACAAATTTCTGAGGTCGACCTTGTAAAGATAAGGATTCAGGTCTGTCTGCTGTTTACCTTTGCTCCTACGCGCACTGCCCTTCTCTCCACATTTATGTGTTTGTTTGTTTGTCTATCTAATCTTTTGGGTTTTTATTTCTAATGAGGTCGACCCGTTGTCTATTTATTATTTTTTTTACTACGCATCAAGCTGCGCTGCTTGTCTTTGCTACTGTGTGCTCGCGCACTCTCGCCTTTTCCACTTATTTTTATTTTTGATTTATTTTTTATTTATTTTGTCAATTTAAAAAAAAATATGCATCGTGCTGTGCTGTTTGTGTTTGCTTGAGTGCATTCGCGCGCTCTCGCTTTCTCCACTTTACAATTTCTTTGTTATTATTTATCTATTCCTGAGAGTTTATCTTATTTTTTATTTGTTTATTTAAATGAAGTCGACCAGTTGCCTGCCCTTCCTTCCAGTATCCGTCACCGAGACAAACTGAACAAATTTCTGAGGTCGACCTTGTAAAGATAAGGATTCAGGTCTGTCTGCTGTTTACCTTTGCTCCTACGTGCACTGCCCTTCTCTCCACATTTATGTGTTTGTTTGTTTGTCTATCTAATCTTTTGGGTTTTTATTTATAATGAGGTCGACCCGTTGTCTATTTATTATTTTTTTTACTACGCATCAAGCTGCGCTGCTTGTCTTTGCTCCTGTGTGCTCGCGCACTCTCGCCTTTTCCACTTATTTTTATTTTTGATTTATTTTTGATTTATTTTGTCAATTTTAAAAAAAAATACGCATCGTGCTGTGCTGTTTGTGTTTGCTTGAGTGCATTCGCGCGCTCTCGCTTTCTCCATTTTACAATTTTTTTGTTATTATTTATCTATTCCTGAGAGTTTATCTTATTTTTTATTTGTTTATTTGAATGAAGTCGACCAGTTGCCTGCCCTTCCTTCCATTATCCGTCACCGAGACAAACTGAACAAAGTTCTGAGGTCGTCCTTGTAAAGCTAAGGATTCAGGTCTGTCTGCTGTTTACCTTTGCTCCTGCGCGCACTGCCCTTCTCTCCACATTTATGTGTTTGTTTGTTTGTCTATCTAATCTTTTGGGTTTTTATTTCTAATGAGGTCGACCAGTTGTCTATTTATTATTTTTTTTACTACGCATCAAGCTGCGCTGCTTGTCTTTGCTCCTGTGTGCTCGCGCACTCTCGCCTTTTCCACTTATTTTTATTTTTGATTTATTTTTGATTTGTTTTGTCAATTTAAAAAAAATACGCATCGTGCTGTGCTGTTTGTGTTTGCTTGAGTGCATTCGCGCGCTCTCGCTTTCTGCACTTTACAATTTTTTTGTTATTATTTATCTATTCCTGAGAGTTTATCTTATTTTTTGTTTATTTAAATGAAGTCGACCAGTTGCCTACCCTTCCTTCCATTATCCGTTACCGAGACAAACTGAACAAAGTTCTGAGGTCGACCTTGTAAAGATAAGGATTCAGGTCTGTCTGCTGTTTACCTTTGCTCCTGCGCGCACTGCCCTTCTCTCCACATTTATGTGTTTGTGTGTTTGTCTATCTAATCTTTTGGGTTTTTATTTCTAATGAGGTCGACCAGTTGTCTATTTATTATTTTTTTTACTACGCATCAAGCTGCGCTGCTTGTCTTTGCTCCTGTGTGCTCACGCACTCTCGCCTTTTCCACTTATTTTTATTTTTGATTTATTTTGTCAATTTTAAAAAAAAATACGCATCGTGCTGTGCTGTTTGTGTTTGCTTGAGTGCATTCGCGCGCTCTCGCTTTCTCCACTTTACAATTTTTTCTTATTATTTATCTATTCCTGAGAGTTTATCTTATTTTTTATTTGTTTATTTTAATGAAGTCGACCAGTTGCCTGCACTTCCTTCCATTATCCGTCACCGAGACAAACTGAACAAAGTTCTGAGGTCGACCTTGTAAAGATAAGGATTCAGGTCTGTCTGCTGTTTACCTTTGCTCCTGCGCGCACTGCCCTTCTCTCCACATTTATGTGTTTGTTTGTTTGTCTAACTAATCTTTTGGGTTTTTATTTCTAATGAGGTCGACCAGTTGTGTATTTATTATTTTTTTTACTACGCATCAAGCTGCGCTGCTTGTCTTTGCTCCTGTGTGCTCGCGCACTCTCGCCTTTTCCACTTATTTTTATTTTTGATTTATTTTTGATTTATTTTGTCAATTTAAAAAAAATACGCATCGTGCTGTGCTGTTTGTGTTTGCTTGAGTGCATTCGCGCGCTCTCGCTTTCTCCACTTTACAATTTTTTTGTTATTATTTATCTATTCCTGAGAGTTTATCTTATTTTTTATTTGTTTATTTAAATGAAGTCGACCAGTTGCCTGCCCTTCCTTCCATTATCCGTCACCGAGACAAACTGAACAAAGTTCTGAGGTCGTCCTTGTAAAGATAAGGATTCAGGTCTGTCTGCTGTTTACCTTTGCTCCTGTGCGCCCTGCCCTTCTCTCCACATTTATGTGTTTGTTTGTTTGTCTATCTAATCTTTTGGGTATTTATTTCTAATGAGGTCGACCAGTTGTGTATTTATTATTTTTTTTACTACGCATCAAGCTGCGCTGCTTGTCTTTGCTCCTGTGTGCTCGCGCACTCTCGCCTTTTCCACTTATTTTTATTTTTGATTTATTTTTGATTTATTTTGTCAATTTAAAAAAAATACGCATCGTGCTGTGCTGTTTGTGTTTGCTTGAGTGCATTCGCGCGCTCTCGCTTTCTCCACTTTACAATTTCTTTGTTATTCTTTATCTATTCCTGAGAGTTTATCTTATTTTTTATTTGTTTATTTAAATGAAGTCGACCAGTTGCCTGCCCTTCCTTCCATTATCCGTCACCGAGACAAACTGAACAAAGTTCTGAGGTCGACCTTGTAAATATAAGGATTCAGGTCTGTCTTCTGTTTACCTTTGCTCCTGCGCGCACTGCCCTTCTCTCCACATTTATGTGTTTGTTTGTTTGTCTATCTAATCTTTTGGGTTTTTATTTCTAATGAGGTCGACCAGTTGTGTATTTATTATTTTTTTTACTACGCATCAAGCTGCGCTGCTTGTCTTTGCTCCTGTGTGCTCGCGCACTCTCGCCTTTTCCACTTATTTTTATTTTTGATTTATTTTGTCAATTTTAAAAAAAAATACGCATCGTGCTGTGCTGTTTGTGTTTGCTTGAGTGCATTCGTGCGCTCTCGCTTTCTCCACTTTACAATTTTTTTGTTATTATTTATCTATTCCTGAGAGTTTATCTTATTTATTATTTGTTTATTTAAATGAAGTCGACCAGTTGCCTGCCCTTCCTTCCATTATCCGTCACCGAGACAAACTGAACAAAGTTCTGAGGTCGACCTTGTAAAGATAAGGATTCAGGTCTGTCTGCTGTTTACCTTTGCTCCTGCGCGCACTGCCCTTCTCTCCACATTTATGTGTTTGTTTGTTTGTCTATCTAATCTTTTGGGTTTTTATTTCTAATGAGGTCGACCAGTTGTGTATTTATTATTTTTTTTACTATGCATCAAGCTGCGCTGCTTGTCTTTGCTCCTGTGTGCTCGCGGACTCTCGCCTTTTCCACTTATTTATATTTTTGATTTATTTATGATTTATTTTGTCAATTTAAAAAAAATACGCATCGTGCTGTGCTGTTTGTGTTTGCTTGAGTGCATTCGCCCGCTCTCGCTTTCTCCACTTTACAATTTTTTTGTTATTATTTATCTATTCCTGACAGTTTATCTTATTTTTTATTTGTTTATTTAAATGAAGTCGACCAGTTGCCTGCCTTTCCTTCCATTTTCCGTCACCGAGACAAACTGAACAAAGTTCTGAGGTCGACCTTGTAAAGTTAAGGATTCAAGTCTGTCTGCTGTTTACCTTTGCTCCTGCGCGCACTGCCCTTCTCTCCACATTTATGTGTTTGTTTGTTTGTCTATCTAATCTTTTGGGTTTTTATTTCTAATGAGGTCGACCAGTTGTCTATTTATTATTTTTTTTACTACGCATCAAGCTGCGCTGCTTGTCTTTGCTCCTGTGTGCTCGCGCACTCTCGCCTTTTCCACTTATTTTTATTTTTGATTTATTTTTGATTTATTTTGTCAATTTAAAAAAAAATACGCATCGTGCTGTGCTGTTTGTGTTTGCTTGAGTGCATTCGCGCGCTCTCGCTTCCTCCACTTTACAATTTTTTTGTTATTATTTATCTATTCCTGAGAGTTTATCTTATTTTTTATTTGTTTATTTAAATGAAGTCGACCAGTTGCCTGCCCTTCCTTCCATTATCCGTCACCGAGACAAACTGAACAAAGTTCTGAGGTCGACCTTGTAAAGATAAGGATTCAGGTCTGTCTGCTGTTTACTTTTGCTCCTGCGCGCACTGCCCTTCTCTCCACATTTATGTGTTTGTTTGTTTGTCTATCTAATCTTTTGGGTTTTTATTTCTAATGAGGTCGACCAGTTGTCTATTTATTATTTTTTTTACTACGCATCAAGCTGCGCTGCTTGTCGTTGCTCCTGTGTGCTCGCGCACTCTCGCCTTTTCCACTTATTTTTATTTTTGATTTATTTTGTCAATTTAAAAAAAAAATACGCATCGTGCTGTGCTGTTTGTGTTTGCTTGAGTGCATTCGCGCGCTCTCGCTTTCTCCACTTTACAATTTTTTCTTATTATTTATCTATTCCTGAGAGTTTATCTTATTTTTTATTTGTTTATTTTAATGAAGTCGACCAGTTGCCTGCACTTCCTTCCATTATCCGTCACCGAGACAAACTGAACAAAGTTCTGAGGTCGACCTTGTAAAGATAAGGATTCAGGTCTGTCTGCTGTTTACCTTTGCTCCTGCGCGCACTGCCCTTCTCTCCACATTTATGTGTTTGTTTGTTTGTCTAACTAATCTTTTGGGTTTTTATTTCTAATGAGGTCGACCAGTTGTGTATTTATTATTTTTTTTACTACGCATCAAGCTGCGCTGCTTGTCTTTGCTCCTGTGTGCTCGCGCACTCTCGCCTTTTCCACTTATTTTTATTTTTGATTTATTTTTGATTTATTTTGTCAATTTAAAAAAAATACGCATCGTGCTGTGCTGTTTGTGTTTGCTTGAGTGCATTCGCGCGCTCTCGCTTTCTGCACTTTACAATTTTTTTGTTATTATTTATCTATTCCTGAGAGTTTATCTTATTTTTTATTTGTTTATTTAAATGAAGTCGACCAGTTGCCTGCCCTTCCTTCCATTATCCGTCACCGAGACCAACTGAACAAAGTTCTGAGGTCGACCTTGTAAAGATAAGGATTCAGGTCTGTCTGCTGTTTACCTTTGCTCCTGCGCGCACTGCCCTTCTCTCCACATTTATGTGTTTGTTTGTTTGTCTATCTAATCTTTTGGGTTTTTATTTCTAATGAGGTCGACCAGTTGTGTATTTATTATTTTTTTTACTACGCATCAAGCTGCGCTGCTTGTCTTTGCTCCTGTGTGCTCGCGCACTCTCGCCTTTTCCACTTATTTTTATTTTTGATTTATTTTTGATTTATTTTGTCAATTTAAAAAAAAATACGCATCGTGCTGTGCTGTTTGTGTTTGCTTGAGTGCATTCGCGCGCTCTCGCTTTCTCCACTTTACTATTTCTTTGTTATTATTTATCTATTCCTGAGAGTTTATCTTATTTTTTATTTGTTTATTTAAATGAAGCCGACCAGTTGCCTGCCCTTCCTTCCATTATCCGTCACCGAGACAAACTGAACAAAGTTCTGAGGTCGACCTTGTAAAGATAAGGATTCAGGTCTGTCTGCTGTTTACCTTTGCTCCTGCGCGCACTGCCCTTCTCTCCACATTTATGTGTTTGTTTGTTTGTCTATCTAATCTTTTGGGTTTTTATTTCTAATGAGGTCGACCAGTTGTCTATTTATTATTTTTTTTACTACTCATCAAGCTGCGCTGCTTGTCTTTGCTCCTGTGTGCTCGCGCACTCTCGCCTTTTCCACTTATTATTATTTTTGATTTATTTTGTCAATTTTAAAAAAAAAATACGCATCGTGCTGTGCTGTTTGTGTTTGCTTGAGTGCATTCGCGCGCTCTCGCTTTCTCCACTTTACAATTTTTTCTTATTATTTATCTATTCCTGAGAGTTTATCTTATTTTTTATTTGTTTATTTTAATGAAGTCGACCAGTTGCCTGCACTTCCTTCCATTATCCGTCACCGAGACAAACTGAACAAAGTTCTGAGGTCGACCTTGTAAAGATAAGGATTCAGGTCTGTCTGCTGTTTACCTTTGCTCCTGCGCGCACTGCCCTTCTCTCCACATTTATGTGTTTGTTTGTTTGTCTAACTAATCTTTTGGGTTTTTATTTCTAATGAGGTCGACCAGTTGTGTATTTATTATTTTTTTTACTACGCATCAAGCTGCGCTGCTTGTCTTTGCTCCTGTGTGCTCGCGCACTCTCGCCTTTTCCACTTATTTTTATTTTTGATTTATTTATGATTTATTTTGTCAATTTAAAAAAAATACGCATCGTGCTGTGCTGTTTGTGTTTGCTTCAGTGCATTCGCGCGCTCTCGCTTTCTCGACTTTACAATTTTTTTGTTATTATTTATCTATTCCTGAGAGTTTATCTTATTTTTTGTTTATTTAAATGAAGTCGACCAGTTGCCTGCCCTTCCTTCCATTATCCGTCACCGAGACAAACTGAACAAAGTTCTGAGGTCGACCTTGTAAAGATAAGGATTCAGGTCTGTCTGCTGTTTACCTTTGCTCCTGCGCGCACTGCCCTTCTCTCCACATTTATGTGTTTGTTTGTTTGTCTATCTAATCTTTTGGGTTTTTATTTCTAATGAGGTCGACCAGTTGTCTATTTATTATTTTTTTTACTACGCATCAAGCTGCGCTGCTTGTCTTTGCTCCTGTGTGCTCGCGCACTCTCGCCTTTTCCACTTATTTTTATTTTTGATTTATTTTGTCAATTTTAAAAAAAAATACGCATCGTGCTGTGCTGTTTGTGTTTGCTTGAGTGCATTCGCGCGCTCTCGTTATCTCCACTTTACAATTTTTTTGTTATTATTTATCTATTCTTGAGAGTTTATCTTATTTTTTATTTGTTTATTTAAATGAAGTCGACCAGTTGCCTGCCCTTCCTTCCATTATCCGTCACCGAGACAAACTGAACAAAGATCTGAGGTCGACCTTGTAAAGATAAGGATTCAGGTCTGTCTGCTGTTTACCTTTGCTCCTGCGCGCACTGCCCTTCTCTCCACATTTATGTGTTTGTTTGTTAGTCTATCTAATCTTTTGGGTTTTATTTCTAATGAGGTCGACCAGTTGTCTATTTATTATTTTTTTTACTACGCATCACGCTGCGCTGCTTGTCTCTGCTCCTGTGTGCTCGCGCACTCTCGCCTTTTCCACTTATTTTTATTTTTGCGTTATTTTTGATTTATTTTGTCAATTTAAAAAAAAATACGCATCGTGCTGTGCTGTTTGTGTTTGCTTGAGTGCATTCGCGCGCTCTCGCTTTCTCCACTTTACAATTTTTTGTTATTATTTATCTATTCCTGAGAGTTTATCTTATTTTTTATTTGTTTATTTAAATGAAGTCGACCAGTTGCCTGCCCTTCCTTCCATTGTCCGTCACCGAGACAAACTGAACAAAGTTCTGAGGTCGACATTGTAAAGATAAGGATTCAGGTCTGTCTGCTGATTACCTTTGCTCCTGCGCGCACTGCACTTCTCTCCACATTTTTGTGTTTGTTTGTTTGTCTATCTAATCTTTTGGGTTTTTATTTCTAATGAGGTCGACCAGTTGTCTATTTATTATTTTTTTTACTACGCATCAAGCTGCGCTGCTTGGCTTTGCTCCTGTGTGCTCGCGCACTCTCGCCTTTTCCACTTATATTTATTTATGATTTATTTTTGATTTATTTTGTCAATTAAAAAAAATACGCATCGTGCTGTGCTGTTTGTGTTTGCTTGAGTGCATTCACGTGCTCTCGCTTTCCCCAATTTACAATTTTTTTGTTATTATTTATCTATTCCTGAGAGTTTATCTTATTTTTTATTTGTTTATTTAAATGAAGTCGACCAGTTGCCTGCCCTTCCTTCCATTATCCGTCACCGAGACAAACTCAAAAAAGTTCTGAGGTCGACCTTGTAAAGATAAGGATTCAAGTCTGTATGCTGTTTACCTTTGCTCCTGCGTCCACTGCCCTTCTCACCACATTTATTTGTTTGTTTGTTTGTCTATCTAATCTTTTGGGTTTTTATTTCTAATGAGGTCGACCAGTTGTCTATTTATTATTTTTTTTACTACGCATCAAGCTGCGCTGATTTTCTTTGCTCCTGTGTGCTCGCGCACTCTCGCCTTTTCCACTTATTTTTATTTTTGATTTATTTTGTCAATTAAAAAAAAATACGCATCGTGCTGTGCTGTTTGTGTTTGCTTGAGTGCATTCGCGCGCTCTCGCTTTCTCCACTTTACAATTTTTTTGTTATTATTTATCTATTCTTGAGAGTTTATCTTATTTTTTATTTGTTTATTTAAATGAAGTCGACCAGTTGCCTGCCCTTCCTTCCATTATCCGTCACCGAGACAAACTGAACAAAGTTCTGAGGTCGACCTTGTAAAGATAAGGATTCAGGTCTGTCTGCTGTTTACCTTTGCTCCTGCCCGCACTCCCCTTCTCTCCACATTTACGTGTTTGTTTGTTTGTCTATCTAATCTTTTGTTTTTTTATTTCTAAGGAGGTCGACCAGTTGTCTATTTATTATTTTTTTTACTACGCATCAAGTTGCGCTGCTTGTCTTTGCTCCTGTGTGCTCGCGCACTCTCGCCTTTTCCACTTATTTTTATTTTTGATATATTTTTGATTTATTTTGTCAATTTTATAAAAAAATACGCATCTTGCTGTGCTGTTTGTGTTTGCTTGAGTGCATTCGCGCGCTCTCGCTTTCTCCACTTTACAAATTTTTGTGATTATTTATCTATTCATGAGAGTTTATCTCATTTTTTATTTGTTTATTTAAATGAAGTCGACCAGTTGCCTGCCCTTCCTTCCATTATCCGTCACCGAGACAAACTGAACAGTGTTCTGAGGTCGACCTTGTAAAGATAAGGATTCAGGTCTGTCTGCTGTTTACCTTTGCTCCTGCGGGCACTGCCCTTCTCTCCACGTTTATGTGCTTGTTTCTTTGTCTATCTAATCTTTTGGGTTTTTATTTCTAATGAGAACGACCAGTTGTGTATTTATTATTTTTTTTACTACGCATCAAGCTGCGCTGCTTGTCTTTGATCCTGTGTGCTCGCTCACTCTCGCCTTTTCCACTTATTTTTATTTTTGATTTATTTTTGATTTATTTTGTCAATTTCAAAAAAATACGCATCGTGCTGTGCTGTTTGTGTTTACTTGAGTGCATTCGCGCGCTCTCGCTTTCTCCACTTTACAATTTTTTTGTTATTATTTATCTATTCCTGAGAGTTTATCTTATTTTTTATTTGTTTATTTAAATGAAGTCGACCAGTTGCCTGCCCTTCCTTCCATTATCCGTCACCGAGACAAACTGAACAAAGTTCTGAGGTCGACCTTGTAAAGATAAGGATTCAGGTCTGTCTGCTGTTTACCTTTGCTCCTGCGCGCACTGCCCTTCTCTCCACATTTATGTGTTTGTTTGTTTGTCTATCTAATCTTTTGGGTTTTTATTTCTAATGAGGTCGACCAGTTGTGTATTTATTATTTTTTTTACTACGCATCAAGCTGCGCTGCTTGTCTTTGCTCCTGTGTGCTCGCGCACTCTCGCCTTTTCCACTTATTTTTATTTTTGATTTATTTTTGATTTATTTTGTCAATTTAAAAAAAATACGCATCGTGCTGTGCTGTTTGTGTTTGCTTGAGTGCATTCGCGCGCTCTCGCTTTCTCGACTTTACAATTTTTTTGTTATTATTTATCTATTCCTGAGAGTTTATCTTATTTTTTGTTTATTTAAATGAAGTCGACCAGTTGCCTGCCCTTCCTTCCATTATCCGTCACCGAGACAAACTGAACAAAGTTCTGAGGTCGACCTTGTAAAGATAAGGATTCAGGTCTGTCTGCTGTTTACCTTTGCTCCTGCGCGCACTGCCCTTCTCTCCACATTTATGTGTTTGTTTGTTTGTCTATCTAATCTTTTGGGTTTTTATTTCTAATGAGGTCGACCAGTTGTCTATTTATTATTTTTTTTACTACGCATCAAGCTGCGCTGCTTGTCTTTGCTCCTGTGTGCTCGCGCACTCTCGCCTTTTCCACTTATTTTTATTTTTGATTTATTTTGTCAATTTTAAAAAAAAATACGCATCGTGCTGTGCTGTTTGTGTTTGCTTGAGTGCATTCGCGCGCTCTCGTTATCTCCACTTTACAATTTTTTTGTTATTATTTATCTATTCTTGAGAGTTTATCTTATTTTTTATTTGTTTATTTAAATGAAGTCGACCAGTTGCCTGCCCTTCCTTCCATTATCCGTCACCGAGACAAACTGAACAAAGATCTGAGGTCGACCTTGTAAAGATAAGGATTCAGGTCTGTCTGCTGTTTACCTTTGCTCCTGCGCGCACTGCCCTTCTCTCCACATTTATGTGTTTGTTTGTTAGTCTATCTAATCTTTTGGGTTTTATTTCTAATGAGGTCGACCAGTTGTCTATTTATTATTTTTTTTACTACGCATCACGCTGCGCTGCTTGTCTCTGCTCCTGTGTGCTCGCGCACTCTCGCCTTTTCCACTTATTTTTATTTTTGCGTTATTTTTGATTTATTTTGTCAATTTAAAAAAAAATACGCATCGTGCTGTGCAGTTTGTGTTTGCTTGAGTGCATTCGAGCGCTCTCGCTTTCTCCACTTTACAATTTTTTGTTATTATTTATCTATTCCTGAGAGTTTATCTTATTTTTTATTTGTTTATTTAAATGAAGTCGACCAGTTGCCTGCCCTTCCTTCCATTGTCCGTCACCGAGACAAACTGAACAAAGTTCTGAGGTCGACATTGTAAAGATAAGGATTCAGGTCTGTCTGCTGATTACCTTTGCTCCTGCGCGCACTGCACTTCTCTCCAAATTTTTGTGTTTGTTTGTTTGTCTATCTAATCTTTTGGGTTTTTATTTCTAATGAGGTCGACCAGTTGTCTATTTATTATTTTTTTTACTACGCATCAAGCTGCGCTGCTTGGCTTTGCTCCTGTGTGCTCGCGCACTCTCGCCTTTTCCACTTATATTTATTTATGATTTATTTTTGATTTATTTTGTCAATTAAAAAAAATACGCATCGTGCTGTGCTGTTTGTGTTTGCTTGAGTGCATTCACGTGCTCTCGCTTTCCCCACTTTACAATTTTTTTGTTATTATTTATCTATTCCTGAGAGTTTATCTTATTTTTTATTTGTTTATTTAAATGAAGTCGACCAGTTGCCTGCCCTTCCTTCCATTATCCGTCACCGAGACAAACTGAACAAAGTTCTGAGGTCGACCTTGTAAAGATAAGGATTCAGGTCTGTCTGCTGTTTACCTTTGCTCCTGCGCGCACTGCCCTTCTCTCCACATTTATGTGTTTGTTTGTTTGTCTATCTAATCTTTTGGGTTTTTATTTCTAATGAGGTCGACCAGTTGTGTATTTATTATTTTTTTTACTACGCATCAAGCTGCGCTGCTTGTCTTTGCTCCTGTGTGCTCGCGCACTCTCGCCTTTTCCACTTATTTTTATTTTTGATTTATTTTTGATTTATTTTGTCAATTTAAAAAAAATACGCATCGTGCTGTGCTGTTTGTGTTTGCTTGAGTGCATTCGCGCGCTCTCGCTTTCTCGACTTTACAATTTTTTTGTTATTATTTATCTATTCCTGAGAGTTTATCTTATTTTTTGTTTATTTAAATGAAGTCGACCAGTTGCCTGCCCTTCCTTCCATTATCCGTCACCGAGACAAACTGAACAAAGTTCTGAGGTCGACCTTGTAAAGATAAGGATTCAGGTCTGTCTGCTGTTTACCTTTGCTCCTGCGCGCACTGCCCTTCTCTCCACATTTATGTGTTTGTTTGTTTGTCTATCTAATCTTTTGGGTTTTTATTTCTAATGAGGTCGACCAGTTGTCTATTTATTATTTTTTTTACTACGCATCAAGCTGCGCTGCTTGTCTTTGCTCCTGTGTGCTCGCGCACTCTCGCCTTTTCCACTTATTTTTATTTTTGATTTATTTTGTCAATTTTAAAAAAAAATACGCATCGTGCTGTGCTGTTTGTGTTTGCTTGAGTGCATTCGCGCGCTCTCGTTATCTCCACTTTACAATTTTTTTGTTATTATTTATCTATTCTTGAGAGTTTATCTTATTTTTTATTTGTTTATTTAAATGAAGTCGACCAGTTGCCTGCCCTTCCTTCCATTATCCGTCACCGAGACAAACTGAACAAAGATCTGAGGTCGACCTTGTAAAGATAAGGATTCAGGTCTGTCTGCTGTTTACCTTTGCTCCTGCGCGCACTGCCCTTCTCTCCACATTTATGTGTTTGTTTGTTAGTCTATCTAATCTTTTGGGTTTTATTTCTAATGAGGTCGACCAGTTGTCTATTTATTATTTTTTTTACTACGCATCACGCTGCGCTGCTTGTCTCTGCTCCTGTGTGCTCGCGCACTCTCGCCTTTTCCACTTATTTTTATTTTTGCGTTATTTTTGATTTATTTTGTCAATTTAAAAAAAAATACGCATCGTGCTGTGCAGTTTGTGTTTGCTTGAGTGCATTCGAGCGCTCTCGCTTTCTCCACTTTACAATTTTTTGTTATTATTTATCTATTCCTGAGAGTTTATCTTATTTTTTATTTGTTTATTTAAATGAAGTCGACCAGTTGCCTGCCCTTCCTTCCATTGTCCGTCACCGAGACAAACTGAACAAAGTTCTGAGGTCGACATTGTAAAGATAAGGATTCAGGTCTGTCTGCTGATTACCTTTGCTCCTGCGCGCACTGCACTTCTCTCCAAATTTTTGTGTTTGTTTGTTTGTCTATCTAATCTTTTGGGTTTTTATTTCTAATGAGGTCGACCAGTTGTCTATTTATTATTTTTTTTACTACGCATCAAGCTGCGCTGCTTGGCTTTGCTCCTGTGTGCTCGCGCACTCTCGCCTTTTCCACTTATATTTATTTATGATTTATTTTTGATTTATTTTGTCAATTAAAAAAAATACGCATCGTGCTGTGCTGTTTGTGTTTGCTTGAGTGCATTCACGTGCTCTCGCTTTCCCCACTTTACAATTTTTTTGTTATTATTTATCTATTCCTGAGAGTTTATCTTATTTTTTATTTGTTTATTTAAATGAAGTCGATCAGTTGCCTGCCCTTCCTTCCATTATCCGTCACCGAGACAAACTCAAAAAAGTTCTGAGGTCGACCTTGTAAAGATAAGGATTCAAGTCTGTATGCTGTTTACCTTTGCTCCTGCGTCCACTGCCCTTCTCACCACATTTATTTGTTTGTTTGTTTGTCTATCTAATCTTTTGGGTTTTTATTTCTAATGAGGTCGACCAGTTGTCTATTTATTATTTTTTTTACTACGCATCAAGCTGCGCTGATTTTCTTTGCTCCTGTGTGCTCGCGCACTCTCGCCTTTTCCACTTATTTTTATTTTTGATTTATTTTGTCAATTAAAAAAAAATACGCATCGTGCTGTGCTGTTTGTGTTTGCTTGAGTGCATTCGCGCGCTCTCGCTTTCTCCACTTTACAATTTTTTTGTTATTATTTATCTATTCTTGAGAGTTTATCTTATTTTTTATTTGTTTATTTAAATGAAGTCGACCAGTTGCCTGCCCTTCCTTCCATTATCCGTCACCGAGACAAACTGAACAAAGTTCTGAGGTCGACCTTGTAAAGATAAGGATTCAGGTCTGTCTGCTGTTTACCTTTGCTCCTGCCCGCACTCCCCTTCTCTCCACATTTACGTGTTTGTTTGTTTGTCTATCTAATCTTTTGTTTTTTTATTTCTAAGGAGGTCGACCAGTTGTCTATTTATTATTTTTTTTACTACGCATCAAGTTGCGCTGCTTGTCTTTGCTCCTGTGTGCTCGCGCACTCTCGCCTTTTCCACTTATTTTTATTTTTGATATATTTTTGATTTATTTTGTCAATTTTATAAAAAAATACGCATCTTGCTGTGCTGTTTGTGTTTGCTTGAGTGCATTCGCGCGCTCTCGCTTTCTCCACTTTACAAATTTTTGTGATTATTTATCTATTCATGAGAGTTTATCTCATTTTTTATTTGTTTATTTAAATGAAGTCGACCAGTTGCCTGCCCTTCCTTCCATTATCCGTCACCGAGACAAACTGAACAGTGTTCTGAGGTCGACCTTGTAAAGATAAGGATTCAGGTCTGTCTGCTGTTTACCTTTGCTCCTGCGGGCACTGCCCTTCTCTCCACGTTTATGTGCTTGTTTCTTTGTCTATCTAATCTTTTGGGTTTTTATTTCTAATGAGAACGACCAGTTGTGTATTTATTATTTTTTTTACTACGCATCAAGCTGCGCTGCTTGTCTTTGATCCTGTGTGCTCGCTCACTCTCGCCTTTTCCACTTATTTTTATTTTTGATTTATTTTTGATTTATTTTGTCAATTTCAAAAAAATACGCATCGTGCTGTGCTGTTTGTGTTTGCTTGAGTGCATTCGCGCGCTCTCGCTTTCTCCACTTTACAATTTTTTTGTTATTATTTATCTATTCCTGAGAGTTTATCTTATTTTTTATTTGTTTATTTAAATGAAGTCGACCAGTTGCCTGCCCTTCCTTCCATTATCCGTCACCGAGACAAACTGAACAAAGTTCTGAGGTCGACCTTGTAAAGATAAGGATTCAGGTCTGTCTGCTGTTTACCTTTGCTCCTGCGCGCACTGCCCTTCTCTCCACATTTATGTGTTTGTTTGTTTGTCTATCTAATCTTTTGGGTTTTTATTTCTAATGAGGTCGACCAGTTGTCTATTTAGTATTTTTTTACTACGCATCAAGCTGCGCTGCTTGTCTTTGCTCCTGTGTGCTCGCGCACTCTCGCCTTTTCCACTTATTATTATTTTTGATTTATTTTTCATTTATTTTGTCAATTTTAAAAAAAAAATACGCATCGTGCTGTGCTGTTTGTGTTGGCTTGAGTGCATTCGCGCGCTCTCGCTTTCTCCACTTTACAATTTTTTTGTTATTATTTATCTATTCCTGAGAGTTTATCTTATTTTTATTTGTTTATTTAAATGAAGTCGACCAGTTGCCTGCCCTTCCTTCCATTATCCGTCACCGAGACAAACTGAACAAAGTTCTGAGGTCGACCTTGTAAAGATAAGGATTCAGGTCTGTCTGCTGTTTACCTTTGCTCCTGCGCGCACTGCCCTTCTCTCCACATTTATGTGTTTGTTTGTTTGTCTATCTTATATTTTGGGTTTTTATTTCTAATGAGGTCGACCAGTTGTCTATTTATTATTTTTTTTACTACGCATCAAGCTGCGCTGCTTGTCTTTGCTCCTGTGTGCTCGCGCACTCTCGCCTTTTCCACTTATTTTTATTTTTGATTTATTTTTGATTTATTTTGTCAATTTAAAAAAAATACGCATCGTGCTGTGCTGTTTGTGTTTGCTTGAGTGCATTCGCGCGCTCTCGCTTTCTCCACTTTACAATTTGTTTGTTATTATTTATCTATTCCTGAGAGTTTATCTTATTTTTTATTTGTTTATTTAAATGAAGTCGACCAGTTGCCTGCCCTTCCTTCCATTATCCGTCACCGAGACAAACTGAACAAAGTTCTGAGGTCGACCTTGTAAAGATAAGGATTCAGGTCTGTCTGCTGTTTACCTTTGCTCCTGCGCGCACTGCCCTTCTCTCCACATTTATGTGTTTGTTTGTTTGTCTATCTAATCTTTTGGGTTTTTATTTCTAATGAGGTCGACCAGTTGTCTATTGATTATTTTTTTTACTACGCATCAAGCTGCGCTGCTTGTCTTTGCTCCTGTGTGCTCGCGCACTCTCGCCTTTTCCACTTATTTTTATTTTTGATTTATTTTTGATTTATTTTGTCAATTTTAAAAAAAAAATACGCATCGTGCTGTGCTGTTTGTGTTTGCTTGAGTGCATTCGCGCGCTCTCGCTTTCTCCACTTTACAATTTTTTTGTTATTATTTATCTATTCCTGAGAGTTTATCTTATTTTTTATTTGTTTATTTAAATGAAGTCGACCAGTTGCCTGCCCTTCCTTCCATTATCCGTCACCGAGACAAACTGAACAAAGTCCTGAGGTCGACCTTGTAAAGATAAGGATTCAGGTCTGTCTGCTGTTTACCTTTGCTCCTGCGCGCACTGCCCTTCTCTCCACATTTATGTGTTTGTTTGTTTGTCTATCTAATCTTTTGGGTTTTTATTTCTAATGAGGTCGACCAGTTGTCTATTTATTAGTTTTTTTACTACGCATCAAGCTGCGCTGCTTGTCTTTGCTCCTGTGTGCTCGCGCACTCTCGCCTTTTCCACTTATTTTTATTTTTGATTTATTTTTTATTTATTTTGTCAATTTCAAAAAAAAATACGCATCGTGCTGTGCTGTTTGTGTTTGCTTGAGTGCATTCGCGCGCTCTCGCTTTCATCCACTTTACAATTTTTTTGTTATTATTTATCTATTCCTGAGAGTTTATCTTATTTTTTATTTGTTTATTTAAATGAAGTCGACCAGTTGCCTGCCCTTCCTTCCATTATCCGTCACCGAGACAAACTGAACAATGTTCTGAGGTCGACCTTGTAAAGATAAGGATTCAGGTCTGTCTGCTGTTTACCTTTGCTCCTGCGCGCACTGCCTTTCTCTCCACATTTATGTGTTTGTTTGTTTGTCTATCTAATCTTTTGGGTTTTTATTTCTAATGAGTCGACCAGTTGTCTATTTATTATTTTTTTTACTACGCATCAAGCTGCGCTGCTTGTCTTTGCTCCTGTGTGCTCGCGCACTCTCGCCTTTTCCACTTATTTTTATTTTTGATTTATTTTTTATTTATTTTGTCAATTTCAAAAAAAAATACGCATCGTGCTGTGCTGTTTGTGTTTGCTTGAGTCCATTCGCGCGCTCTCGCTTTCTCCACTTTACAATTTTTTTGTTATTATTTATCTATTCCTGAGAGTTTATCTTATTTTTATTTGTTTATTTAAATGAAGTCGACCAGTTGCCTGCCCTTCATTCCATTATCCTTCACCGAGAAAAACTGAACAAAGTTCTGAGGTAGACCTTGTAAAGATAAGGATTCAGGTCTGTCTGCTGTTTACCTTTGCTCCTGCGGGCACTGCCCTTCTCTCCACATTTATGTGTTTGTTTGTTTGTCTATCTAATCTTTTGGGTTTTTATTTCTAATGAGGTCGACCAGTTGTCTATTAATTACTTTTTTTACTACGCATCAAGCTGCGCTGCTTGTCTTTGCTCCTGTGTGCTCGCGCACTCTCGCCTTTTCCACTTATTTTTATTTTTGATTTATTTTTGATTTATTTTGTCAATTTTAAAAAAAAATACGCATCGAGCTGTGCTGTTTGTGTTTGCTTGAGTGCATTCGCGCGCTCTCGCTTTCTCCACTTTACAATTTTTTTGTTATTATTTATGTATACCTGAGAGTTTATCTTATTTTTTATTTGTTTATTTAAATGAAGTCGACCAGTTGCCTGCCCTTCCTTCCATTATCCGTCACCGAGACAAACTGAACAAAGTTCTGAGGTCGACCTTGTAAAGATAAGGATTTAGGTCTGTCTGCTGTTTACCTTTGCTCCTGCGCGCACTGCCCTTCTCTCCACATTTATGTGTTTGTTTGTTTGTCTATCTAATCTTTTGGGTTTTTATTTCTAATGAGTCGACCAGTTGTCTATTTATTATTTTTTTTACTACGCATCAAGCTGCGCTGCTTGTCTTTGCTCCTGTGTGCTCGCGCACTCTCGCCTTTTCCACTTATTTTTATTTTTGATTTATTTTCGATTTATTTTGTCAATTAAAAAAAAATACGCATCGTGCTGTGCTGTTTGTGTTTGCTTGAGTGCATTCGCGCGCTCTCGCTTTCTCCACTTTACGATTTTTTTGTTATTATTTATCTATTCCTGAGAGTTTATCTTATTTTTTATTTGTTTATTTAAATGAAGTCGACCAGTTGCCTGCCCTTCCTTCCATTATCCGTCACCGAGACAAACTGAACAAAGTTCTGAGGTCGACCTTGTAAAGATAAGGATTCAGGTCTGTCTGCTGTTTACCTTTGCTCCTGCGCGCACTGCCCTTCTCTCCACATTTATGTGTTTGTTTCTTTGTCTATCTAATCTTTTGGGTTTTTATTTCTAATGAGGTCGACCAGTTGTCTATTTATTACTTTTTTTACTACGCATCAAGCTGCGTTGCTTGTCTCTGCTCCTGTGTGCTCGCGCACTCTCGCCTTTTCCACTTATTTTTATTTTTGATTTATTTTTGATTAATTTTGTCATTTTTAAAAATAAAATACGCATCGTGCTGTGCTGTTTGTGTTTGCTTGAGTGCATTCGCGCGCTCTCGCTTTCTCCACTTTACAATTTTTTTGTTATTATTTATCTCTTCCTGAGAGTGTATTTTATTTTTTATTTGTTTATTTAAATGAAGTCGACCAGTTGCCTGCCCTTCCTTCCATTATCCGTCACCGAGACAAACTGAACAAAGTTCTGAGGTCGACCTTGTAAAGATAGGGATGCAGGTCTGTCTGCTGTTTACCTTTGCTCCTGCGCGCACTGCCCTTCTCTCCACATTTATGTGTTTGTTTGTTTGTCTATCTAATCTTTTGGGTTTTTATTTCTAATGAGGTCGACCAGTTGTCTATTTATTATTTTTTTTTACTACGCATCAAGCTGCGCTGCTTGTCTTTGCTCCTGTGTGCTCGCGCAGTCTCGCCTTTTCCACTTATTTTTATTTTTGATTTATTTTTGATTTATTTTGTCAATTTAAAAAAAAAATACGCATCGTGCTGTGCTGTTTGTGTTTGCTTGAGTGCATTCGCGCGCTCTCGCTTTCTCCACTTTACATTTTTTTTGTTATTATTTATCTATTCCTGAGAGTTTATCTTATTTTTTATTTGTTTATTTAAATGAAGTCGACCAGTTGCCTGCCCTTCCTTCCATTATCCGTCACCGAGACAAACTGAACAAAGTTCTGAGGTCGACCTTGTAAAGATAAGGATGCAGGTCTGTCTGCTGTTTACCTTTGCTCCTGCGCGCACTGCCCTTCTCTCCACATTTATGTGTTTTTTGTTTGTCTATCTAATCTTTTGGGTTTTTATTTCTAATGAGGTCGACCAGTTGTCTATTTATTATTTTTTTTACTACGCATCAAGCTGCGCTGCTTGTCTTTGCTCCTGTGTGCTCGCGCACTCTCGCCTTTTCCACTTATTTTTATTTTTGATTTATTTTTGATTTATATTGTCAATTTAAAAAAAATACGCATCGTGCTGTGCTGTTTGTGTTTGCTTGAGTGCATTCGCTCGCTCTCGCTTTATCCACTCTACAATTTTTTTGTTATTATTTATCTATTCCTGAGAGTTTATCTTATTTTTTATTTTTTTATTTAAATGAAGTCGACCAGTTGCCTGCCCTTCCTTCCATTATCCGTCACCGAGACAAACTGAACAAAGTTCTGAGGTCGACCTTGTAAAGATAAGTATTCAGGTCTGTCTGCTGTTTACCTTTGCTCCTGCGCGCACTGCCCATCTCTGCACATTTATGTGTTTGTTTGTTTGTCTAACTAATCTTTTGGGTTTTTATTTCTAATGAGGTCGACCAGTTGTCTATTTATTATTTTTTTTACTACGCATCAAGCTGCGCTGCTTGTCTTTGCTCCTGTGTGCTCGCGCACTCTCGCCTTTTCCACTTATTTTTATTTTTGATTTATTTTGTCAATTTTAAAAAAAAATACGCATCGTGCTGTGCTGTTTGTGTTTGCTTGAGTGCATTCGCGCTCTCTCGCTTTCTCCATTTTACAATTTTTTTTATTATTTATCTATTCCTGAGAGTTTATCTTATTTTTTATTTGTTTATTTAAATGAAGTCGACCAGTTGCCTGCCCTTCCTTCCATTATCCGTCACCGAGACAAACTGAACAAAGTTCTGAGGTCGACCTTGTAAAGATAAGGATTCAGGTCTGTCTGATGTTTACCTTTGCTCCTGCGCACACTGCCCTTCTCTCCACATTTATGTGTTTGTTTGTTTGTCTATCTAATCTTTTGGGTTTTTATTTCTAATGAGGTCAAACAGTTGTCTATTTATTATTTTTTTTACTACGCATCAAGCTGCGCTGCTTGTCTTTGCTCCTGTGTGCTCGCGCACTCTCGCCTTTTCTACTTATTTTTATTTTTGATTTATTTTTGATTTGTATTGCCAATTTAAAAAAAAATACGCATCGTGCTATGCTGTTTGTGTTTGCTTGAGTGCATTCGCGCGCTCTCGCTTTCTCCACTTTACAATTTTTTTGTTATTATTTATCTATTCCTGAGAGTTTATCTTATTATCTTTTGTTTATTTAAATGAAGTCGACCAGTTGCCTGCCCTTCCTTCCATTATCTGTCACCGAGACAAACTGAACAAAGTTCTGAGGTCGACCTTGTAAAGATAAGGGTTCAGGTCTGTCTGCTGTTTATCTTTGCTCCTGCACGCACTGCCCTTCTCTCCACATTTATGTGTTTGTTTGTTTGTCTATCGAATCTTTTGGGTTTTTATTTCTAATGAGGTCGACCAGTTGTCTATTTATTATTTTTTTTACTATGCATCAAGCTGCGCTGCTTGTCTTTGCTCCTGTGTGCTCGCGCACTCTCGCCTTTTCCACTTATTTTTATTTTTGATTTATTTTTGATTTATTTTGTCAATTTAAAAAAAATACGCATCGTGCTTTGCTGTTTGTGTTTGCTTGAGTGCATTCGCGCGCTCTCGCTTTCTGTACTTTACAATTTTTTTGTTATTATTTATCTATTCCTGAGAGTTTATCTTATTTTTTGTTTATTTAAATGAAGTCGACCAGTTGCCTGCCCTTCCTTCCATTATCCGTCACCGAGACAAACTGAACAAAGTTCTGAGGTCGACCTTGTAAAGATAAGGATTCAGGTCTGTGTGCTGTTTACCTTTGCTCCTGCGCGCACTGCCCTTCTCTCCACATTTATGTGTTTGTTTGTTTGTCTATCTAATCTTTTGGGTTTTTATTTCTAATGAGGTCGACCAGTTGTCTATTTATTATTTTTTTTACTACGCATCAAGCTGTGCTGCTTGTCTTTGCTCCTGTGAGCTCGCGCACTCTCGCCTTTTCCACTTATTTTTATTTTTGATTTATTTTTGATTTATTTTGTCAATTTAAAAAAAATACGCATCGTGCTTTGCTGTTTGTGTTTGCTTGAGTGCATTCGCGCGCTCTCGCTTTCTCCACTTTACAATTTTTTTGTTATTATTTATCTATTCCTGAGAGTTCATCTTATTTTTTATTTGTTTATTTAAATGAAGTCGACCAGTTGCCTGCCCTTCCTTCTATAATCCGTCACCGAGACAAACTTAACAAAGTTCTGAGGTCGTCCTTGTAAAGATAAGGATTCAGGTCTGTCTGCTGTTTACCTTTGCTCCTGCGCGGACTGCCCTTCTCTCCACATTTATGTGTTTGTTTGTTTGTCTATCTAATCTTTTGGGTTTTTATTTCTAATGAGGTCGACCAGTTGTCTATTTATTATTTTTTTTACTACGCATCAAGCTGCGCTGCTTGTCTTTGCTCCTGTGTGCTCGCGCACTCTCGCCTTTTCCACTTATTTTTATTTTTGATTTATTTTGTCAATTTAAAAAAAATACGCATCGTTTTGTGCTGTTTGTGTTTGCTTGAGTGCATTCGCGCGCTCTCGCTTTCTCCACTTTACAATTTTTTTGTTATTATTTATCTATTCCTGAGAGTTTATCTTATTTTTTGTTTATTTAAATGAAGTCGACCAGTTGCCTGCCCTTCCTTCCATTATCCGTCAGCGAGACAAACTGAACAAAGTTCTGAGGTCGACCTTGTAAAGATAAGGATTCAGGTCTGTCTGCTGTTTACCTTTGCTCCTGCGCGCACTACCCTTCTCTCCCCATTTATGTGTTTGTTTGTTTGTCTATCTAATCTTTTGGGTTTTTATTTCTAATGAGGTCGACCAGTTGTCTATTTATTATTTTTTTTACTACGCATCAAGCTGCGCTGCTTGTCTTTGCTCCTGTGTGCTCGCGCACTCTCGCCTTTTCCATTTATTTTTATTTTTGATTTATTTTGTCAATTTAAAAAAAATACGCATCGTGCTGTGCTATTTGTGTTTGCTTGAGTGCATTCGCGCGCTCTCGCTTTCTCCACTTTACAATTTTTTTGTTATTATTTATCTATTCCTGAGAGTTTATCTTATTTTTTATTTGTTTATTTAAATGAAGTCGACCAGTTGCCTGCCCTTCCTTCCATTATCCGTCACTGAGACAAACTGAACAAAGTTCTGAGGTCGACCTTGTAAAGATAAGAATTCAGGTCTGTCTGCTGTTTACCTTTGCTCCTGCGCGCACTGCCCTTCTCTCCACATTTATGTGTTTGTTTGTTTGTCTATCTAATCTTTTGGGTTTTTATTTCTAATGAGGTCGACCAGTTGTGTATTTATTATTTTTTTTACTACGCATCAAGCTGCGCTGCTTGTCTTTGCTCCTGTGTGCTCGCGCACTCTCGCCTTTTCCACTTATTTTTATTTTTGATTTATTTTTGATTTATTTTGTCAATTTAAAAAAAAATACTCATCGTGCTGTGCAGTTTGTGTTTGCTTGAGTGCATTCGCGCGCTCTCACTTTCTCCAATTTACAATTTTTTTGTTATTATTTATCTATTCCTGAGAGTTTATCTTATTTTTTATTTGATTATTTAAATGAAGTCGACCAGTTGCCTGCACTTCCTTCCATTATCCGTCACCGAGACAAACTGAACAAAGTTCTGAGGTCGTCCTTGTAAAGATAAGGATTCAGGTCTGTCTGCTGTTTACCTTTGCTCCTGCGCGCACTGCCCTTCTCTCCACATTTATGTGGTTGTTTGTTTGTCTATCTAATCTTTTGGGTATTTATTTCGAATGAGGTCGACCAGTTGTGTATTTATTATTTTTTTTACTACGCATCAAGCTGCGCTGCTTGTCTTTGCTCCTGTGTGCTCGCGCACTCTCGCCTTTTCCACTTATTTTTATTTTTGATTTATTTTGTCAATTTTAAAAAAAAATACGCATACTGCTGTGCTGTTTGTGTTTGCTTGAGTGCATTCGTGCGCTCTCGCTTTCTCCACTTTACAATTTTTTTGTTATTATTTATCTATTCCTGAGAGTTTATCTTATTTTTTATTTGTTTATTTAAATGAAGTCGACCAGTTGCCTGCCCTTCCTTCCATTATCCGTCACCGAGACAAACTGAACAAAGTTCTGAGGTCGACCTTGTAAAGATAAGGATTCAGGTCTGTCTGCTGTTTACCTTTGCTCCTGCGCGCACTGCCCTTCTCTCCACATTTATGTGTTTGTTTGTTTGTCTATCTAATCTTTTGGGTTTTTATTTCTAATGAGGTCGACCAGTTGTGTATTTATTATTTTTTTTACTACGCATCAAGCTGCGCTGCTTGTCTTTGCTCCTGTGTGCTCGCGGACTCTCGCCTTTTCCACTTATTTATATTTTTGATTTATTTATGATTTATTTTGTCAATTTAAAAAAAATACGCATCGTGCTGTGCTGTTTGTGTTTGCTTGAGTGCATTCGCGCGCTCTCGCTTTCTCCACTTTACAATTTTTTTGTTATTATTTATCTATTCCTGAGAGTTTATCTTATTTTTTATTTGTTTATTTAAATGAAGTCGACCAGTTGCCTGTCCTTCCTTCCATTATCCGTCACCGAGACAAACTGAACAAAGTTCTGAGGTCGACCTTGTAAAGATAAGGATTCAGGTCTGTCTGCTGTTTACCTTTGATCATGCGCGCACTGCCCTTCTCTCCACATTTATGTGTTTGTTTGTTTTTCTATCTAATCTTTTGGGTTTTTATTTCTAATGAGGTCGACCCGCTGTCTATTTATTATTTTTTTTACTACGCATCAAGCTGCGCTGCTTGTCTTTGCTCCTGTGTGCTCGCGCACTCTCGCCTTTTCCACTTATTTTTATTTTTGATTTATTTTTGATTAATTTTGTCAATTTAAAAAAAAATACGCATCGTGCTGTGCTGTTTGTTTTTGCTTGAGTGCATTCGCGCGCTCTCGCTTTCTCCACTTTACAATTTTTTTGTTATTATTTATCTATTCCTGAGAGTTCATCTTATTTTTTATTTGTTTATTTAAATGAAGTCGACCAGTTGCCTGCCCTTCCTTCTATAATCCGTCACCGAGACAAACTTAACAAAGTTCTGAGGTCGTCCTTGTAAAGATAAGGATTCAGGTCTGTCTGCTGTTTACATTTGCTCCTGCGCGGACTGCCCTTCTCTCCACATTTATGTGTTTGTTTGTTTGTCTATCTAATCTTTTGGGTTTTTATTTCTAATGAGGTCGACCAGTTGTCTATTTATTATTTTTTTTACTACGCATCAAGCTGCGCTGCTTGTCTTTGCTCCTGTGTGCTCGCGCACTCTCGCCTTTTCCACTTATTTTTATTTTTGATTTATTTTGTCAATTTAAAAAAAATACGCATCGTTTTGTGCTGTTTGTGTTTGCTTGAGTGCATTCGCGCGCTCTCGCTTTCTCCACTTTACAATTTTTTTGTTATTATTTATCTATTCCTGAGAGTTTATCTTATTTTTTGTTTATTTAAATGAAGTCGACCAGTTGCCTGCCCTTCCTTCCATTATCCGTCAGCGAGACAAACTGAACAAAGTTCTGAGGTCGACCTTGTAAAGATAAGGATTCAGGTCTGTCTGCTGTTTACCTTTGCTCCTGCGCGCACTACCCTTCTCTCCCCATTTATGTGTTTGTTTGTTTGTCTATCTAATCTTTTGGGTTTTTATTTCTAATGAGGTCGACCAGTTGTCTATTTATTATTTTTTTTTACTACGCATCAAGCTGCGCTGCTTGTCTTTGCTCCTGTGTGCTCGCGCACTCTCGCCTTTTCCATTTATTTTTATTTTTGATTTATTTTGTCAATTTAAAAAAAAATACGCATCGTGCTGTGCTATTTGTGTTTGCTTGAGTGCATTCGCGCGCTCTTGCTTTCTCCACTTTACAATTTTTTTGTTATTATTTATCTATTCCTGAGAGTTTATCTTATTTTTTATTTGTTTATTTAAATGAAGTCGACCAGTTGCCTGCCCTTCCTTCCATTATCCGTCACTGAGACAAACTGAACAAAGTTCTGAGGTCGACCTTGTAAAGATAAGAATTCAGGTCTGTCTGCTGTTTACCTTTGCTCCTGCGCGCACTGCCCTTCTCTCCACATTTATGTGTTTGTTTGTTTGTCTATCTAATCTTTTGGGTTTTTATTTCTAATGAGGTCGACCAGTTGTCTATTTATTAGTTTTTTTACTACGCATCAAGCTGCGCTGCTTGTCTTTGCTCCTGTGTGCTCGCGCACTCTCGCCTTTTCCACTTATTTTTATTTTTGATTTATTTTTTATTTATTTTGTCAATTTCAAAAAAAAATACGCATCGTGCTGTGCTGTTTGTGTTTTCTTGAGTCCATTCGCGCGCTCCTCGCTTTCTCCACTTTACAATTTTTTTGTTATTATTTATCTATTCCTGAGAGTTTCTTATTTTTATTTGTTTATTTAAATGAAGTCGACCAGTTGCCTGCCCTTCCTTCCATTATCCGTCACCGAGACAAACTGAACAAAGTTCTGAGGTCGACCTTGTAAAGATAAGGATTCAGGTCTGTCTGCTGTTTACCTTTGCTCCTGCGCGCACTGCCCTTCTCTCCACATTTATGTGTTTGTTTGTTTGTCTATCTAATCTTTTGGGTTTTTATTTCTAATGAGGTCGACCAGTTGTCTATTTATTATTTTTTTTACTACTCATCAAGCTGCGCTGCTTGTGTTTGCTCCTGTGTGCTCGCGCACTCTCGCCTTTTCCACTTATTTATTTTTGATTTATTTTTGATTTATTTTGTCAATTTAAAAAAAATACGCATCGTGCTGTGCTGTTTGTGTTTGCTTGAGTGCATTCGCGCGCTCTCGCTTTCTCCACTTTACAATTTTTTTGTTATTATTTATCTATTCCTGAGAGTTTATCTTATTTTTTATTTGTTTATTTAAATGAAGTCGACCAGTTGCCTGCCCTTCCTTCCATTATCCGTCACCGAGACAAACTGAACAAAGTTCTGAGGTCGACCTTGTAAAGATAAGGATTCAGGTCTGTCTGCTGTTTACCTTTGCTCCTGCGCGCACTGCCCTTCTCTCCACATTTATGTGTTTGTTTGTTTGTCTATCTAATCTTTTGGGTTTTTATTTCTAATGAGGTCGACCCGTTGTCTATTTATTATTTTTTTTACTACTCATCAAGCTGCGCTGCTTGTCTTTGCTCCTGTGTGCTCGCGCACTCTCGCCTTTTCCACTTATTTTTATTTTTGATTTATTTTTGATTAATTTTGTCACTTTAAAAAAAAATACGAATCGTGCTGTGCTGTTTGTTTTTGCTTGAGTGCATTCGCGCGCTCTCGCTTTCTCCACTTTACAATTTTTTTGTTATTATTTATCTATTCCTGAGAGTTTATCTTATTTTTTGTTTATTTAAATGAAGTCGACCAGTTGCCTGCCCTTCCTTCCATTATCCGTCACTGAGACAAACTGAACAAAGTTCTGAGGTCGACCTTGTAAAGATAAGGATTCAGGTCTGTCTGCTGTTTACCTTTGCTCCTGCGCGCACTGCCCTTCTCTCCACATTTATGTGTTTGTTTGTTTCTCTATCTAATCTTTTGGGTTTTTATTTCTGATGAGGTCGACCAGTTGTCTATTTATTATTTTTTTTACTACGCATCAAGCTGCACTGCTTGTCTTTGCTCCTGTGTGCTCGCGCACTCTCGCCTTTTCCACTTATTTTTATTTTTGATTTATTTTGTCAATTTAAAAAAAAAATACGCATCGTGCTGTGCTGTTTGTGTTTGCTTGAGTGCATTCGCGCGCTCTCGCTTTCTCCACTTTACAATTTTTTTGTTATTATTTATCTATTCCTGAGAGTTTATCTTATTTTTTATTTGTTTATTTAAATGAAGTCGACCAGTTGCCTGCCCTTCCTTCCATTATCCGTCACCGAGACAAACTGAACAAAGTTCTGAGGTCGACCCTTGTAAAGATAAGGATGCAGGTCTGTCTGCTGTTTACCTTTGCTCCTGCGCGCACTGCCCTTCTCTCCACATTTATGTGTTTGTTTGTTTGTCTATCTAATCTTTTGGGTTTTTATTTCTAATGAGGTCGACCAGTTGTCTATTTATTATTTTTTTTACTACGCATCAAGCTGCGCTGCTTGTCTTTGCTCCTGTGTGCTCGCGCACTCTCGCCTTTTCCACTTATTTTGATTTTTGATTTATTTTTGATTTATTTTGCCAATTTTAAAAAATAAAATACGCATCGAGCTGTGCTGTTTGTGTTTGCTTGAGTGCATTCGCGCGCTCACGATTTCTCCACTTTAAAATTTTTTTGTTATTATTTATCTATTCCTGAGAGTTTATCTTATATTTTATTTGTTTATTTAAATGAAGTCGACCAGTTGCCTGCCCTTCCTTCCATTATCCGTCACCGAGACAAACTGAACAAAGTTCTGAGGGCGACCTTGTAAAGATAAGGATTCAGGTCTGTCTGCTGTTTACCTTTGCTCCTGCCCGCACTGCCCTTCTCTCCACATTTATGTGTTTGTTTGTTTGTCTATCTGATCTTTTGGGTTTTTATTTCTAATGAGGTCGACCAGTTGTCTATTTATTATTTTTTTTACTACTCATCAAGCTGCGCTGCTTGTGTTTGCTCCTGTGTGCTCACGCACTCTCGCCTTTTCCAATTATTTATTTTTGATTTATTTTTGATTTATTTTGTCAATTTAAAAAAAATACGCATCGTGCTGTGCTGTTTGTGTTTGCTTGAGTGCATTCGCGCACTCTCGCTTTCTCCACTTTACAATTTTTTTATATTATTTATCTATTCCTGAGAGTTTATCTTATTTTTTATTTGTTTATTTAAATGAAGTCGACCAGTTGCCTGCCCTTCCTTCCATTATCCGTCACCGAGACAAACTGAACAAAGTTCTGAGGTCGACCTTGTAAAGATAAGGATTCAGGTCTGTCTGCTGTTTACCTTTGCTCCTGCGCGCACTGCCCCTCTCTCCACATTTATGTGTTTGTTTGTTTGTCTATCTAATCTTTTGGGTTTTTATTTCTAATGAGGTCGACCAGTTGTCTATTTATTATTTTTTTTACTACGCATCAAGCTGCGCTGCTTGTCTTTGCTCCTGTGTGCTCGCGCACTCTCGCCTTTTCCACTTATTTTTATTTTTGATTTATTTTTGATTTATTTTGTCAATTTTAAAAAAAAATACGCATCGTGCTGTGCTGTTTGTGTTTGCTTGAGTGCATTCGCGCGCTCTCGCTTTCTCCACTTTACAATATTTTGTTATTATTTATCTATTCCTGAGAGTTTATCTTATTTTTTATTTGTTTATTTAAATGAAGTCGACCAGTTGCCTGCCCTTCCTTCCATTATCCGTCACCGAGACAAACTGAACAAAGTTCTGAGGTCGACCTTGTAAAGATAAGGATTCAGGTCTGTCTGCTGTTTACCTTTGCTCCTGCGCGCACTGCCCTTCTCTCCACATTTATGTGTTTGTTTGTTTGTCTATCTAATCTTTTGGGTTTTTATTTCTAATGAGGTCGACCAGTTGTCTATTTATTAGTTTTTTTACTACGCATCAAGCTGCGCTGCTTGTCTTTGCTCCTGTGTGCTCGCGCACTCTCGCCTTTTCCACTTATTTTTATTTTTGATTTATTTTTTATTTATTTTGTCAATTTCAAAAAAAAATACGCATCGTGCTGTGCTGTTTGTGTTTGCTTGAGTCCATTCGCGCGCTCTCGCTTTCTCCACTTTACAATTTTTTTGTTATTATTTATCTATTCCTGAGAGTTTATCTTATTTTTATTTGTTTATTTAAATGAAGTCGACCAGTTGCCTGCCCTTCCTTCCATTATCCGTCACCGAGACAAACTGAACAAAGTTCTGAGGTCGACCTTGTAAAGATAAGGATTCATGTCTGTCTGCTGTTTACCTTTGCTCCTGCGCGCACTGCCCTTCTCTCCACATTTATGTGTTTGTTTGTTTGTCTATCTAATCTTTTGGGGTTTTTTTTCTAATGAGGTCGACCAGTTGTCTATTTATTATGTTTTTTACTACGCATCAAGCTGCGCTGCTTGTCTTTGCTCCTGTGTGCTCGCGCACTCTCGCCTTTTCCACTTATTTTTTATTTTTGATTTATTTTTGATTTATTTTGTCAATTTAAAAAAAAATACGCATCGTGCTGTGCTGTTTGTGTTTGCTTGAGTGCATTCGCGCGCTCTCCCTCTCTCCACTTTACAATTTTTTTGTTATTATTTATCTATTCCTGAGAGTTTATCTTATTTTTATTTGTTTATTTAAATGAAGTCGACCAGTTGCCTGCCCTTCCTTCCATTATCCGTCACCGAGACAAACTGAACAAAGTTCTGAGGTCGACCTTGTAAAGATAAGGATTCAGGTCTGTCTGCTGTTTACCTTTGCTCCTGCGCGCACTGCCCTTCTCTCCACATTTATGTGTTTGTTTGTTTGTCTATCTAATCTTTTGGGTTTTTATTTCTAATGAGGTCGACCAGGTGTCTATTTATTATTTTTTTTACTACTCATCAAGCTGCGCTGCTTGTGTTTGCTCCTGTGTGCTCGCGCACTCTCGCCTTTTCCACTTATTTATTTTTGATTTATTTTTGATTTATTTTGTCAATTTAAAAAAAATACGCATCGTGCTGTGCTGTTTGTGTTTGCTTGAGTGCATTCGCGCGCTCTCGCTTTCTCCACTTTACAATTTTTTTGTTATTATTTATCTATTCCTGAGAGTTTATCTTATTTTTTATTTGTTTATTTAAATGAAGTCGACCAGTTGCCTGCCCTTCCTTCCATTATCCGTCACCGAGACAAACTGAACAAAGTTCTGAGGTCGACCTTGTAAAGATAAGGATTCAGGTCTGTCTGCTGTATACCTTTGCTCCTGCGCGCACTGCCCCTCTCTCCACATTTATGTGTTTGTTTGTTTGTCTATCTAATCTTTTGGTTTTTATTTCTAATGAGTTCGACCAGTCTGTCTATTTATTATTTTTTTTACAACCATCAAGCTGCGCTGCTTGTCTTTGCTCCTGTGTGCTCGCGCACTCTCGCCTTTTCCACTTATTTTTATTTTTGATTTATTTTTGATTTATTATGTCAATTTTAAAAAAAAAATACGCATCGTGCTGTGCTGTTTGTGTTTGCTTGAGTGCATTCGCGCGCTCTCGCTTTCTCCACTTTACATATTTTGTTATTATTTATATATTCCTGAGAGTTTATCTTATTTTTTATTTGTTTATTTAAATGAAGTCGACCAGTTGCCTGCCCTTCCTTCCATTATCCGTCACCGAGACAAACTGAACAAAGTTCTGAGGTCGACCTTGTAAAGATAAGGATTCAGGTCTGTCTGCTGTTTACCTTTGCTCCTGCGCGCACTGCCCTTCTCTCCACATTTATGTGTTTGTTTGTTTGTCTATCTAATCTTTTGGGTTTTTATTTCTAATGAGGTCGACCAGTTGTCTATTTATTATTTTTTTTACTACGCATCAAGCTGCGCTGCTTGTCTTTGCTCCTGTGTGCTCGCGCACTCTCGACTTTTCCACTTATTTTTATTTTTGATTTATTTTTTATTTATTTTGTCAATTTCAAAAAAAATACGCATCGTGCTGTGCTGTTTGTGTTTGCTTGAGTCCATTCGCGCGCTCTCGCTTTCTCCACTTTAAAATTTTTTTGTTATTATTTATCTATTCCTGAGAGTTTATCTTATTTTTGTTTATTTAAATGAAGTCGACCAGTTGCCTGCCCCTTCCTTCCATTATCCGTCACCGAGACAAACTGAACAAAGTTCTGAGGTCGACCTTGTAAAGATAAGGATTCAGGTCTGTCTGCTGTTTACCTTTGCTCCTGCGCGCACTGCCCCTTCTCTCCACATTTATGTGTTTGTTTGTTTGTCTATCTAATCTTTTGGGGTTCTATTTCAATGAGGTCGACCAGTTGTCTATTTATTATTTTTTTTACTACGCATCAAGCTGCGCTGCTTGTCTTTGCTCCTGTGTGCTCGCGCACTCTCGCCTTTTCCACTTATTTTTTATTTTTGATTTATTTTTGATTTATTTTGTCAATTTTAAAAAAAAATACGCATCGTGCTGTGCTGTTTGTGTTTGCTTGAGTGCATTCGCGCGCTCTCCCTCTCTCCACTTTACAATTTTTTTGTTATTATTTATCTATTCCTGAGAGTTTATCTTATTTTTATTTGTTTATTCAAATGAAGTCGAGCAGTTGCCCTGCCCTTCCTTCCATTATCCGTCACCGAGACAAACTGACCAAAGTTCTGAGGTCGACCTTGTAAAGATAAGGATTCAGGTCTGTCTGCTGTTTACCTTTGCTCCTGCGCGCACTGCCCTTCTCTCCACATTTATGTGTTTGTTTGTTTGTCTATCTAATCTTTTGGGTTTTTATTTCTAATGAGGTCGACCAGTTGTCTATTTATTACTTTTTTTACTACGCATCAAGCTGCGCTGCTTGTCTTTGCTCCTGTGTGCTCGCGCACTCTCGCCTTTTCCACCTATTTTTATTTTTGATTTATTTTTGATTTATTTTGTCAATTTAAAAAAAATACGCATTGTGCTGTGCTGTTTGTGTTTGCTTGAGTGCATTCGCGCGCTCTCGCTTTCTGCACTTTACAATTTTTTGTTATTTTTATCTATTCCTGAGAGTTTATCTTATTTTTTATTTGTTTATTTAAATGAAGTCGACCAGTTGCCTGCCCTTCCTTCCATTATCCGTCACCGAGACAAACTGAACAAAGTTCTGAGGTCGACCTTGTAAAGATAAGGATTCAGGTCTGTGTGCTGTTTACCTTTGCTCCTGCGCGCACTGCCCCTTCTCTCCACATTTAGTGTTTTTTGTTTGTCTATCTAATCTTTTGGGTTTTTATTTCTAATGAGGTCGACCAGTTGTCTATTTATTATTTTTTTTACTACGCATCAAGCTGCGCTGCTTGTCTTTGCTCCTGTGTGCTCGCGCACTCTCGCCTTTTCCACTTATTTTTATTTTTGATTTATTTTTGATTTATATGTCAATTTAAAAAAAATACGCATCGTGCTGTGCTGTTTGTGTTTGCTTGAGTGCATTCGCTCGCTCTCGCTTTCTCCACTCTACAATTTTTTTTGTTATTATTTATCTATTCCTGAGAGTTTATCTTATTTTTTATTTGTTATTTAAATGAAGTCGACCAGTTGCCTGCCCTTCCTTCCATTATCCGTCACCGAGACAAACTGAACAAAGTTCTGAGGTCGACCTTGTAAAGATAAGGATTCAGGTCTGTCTGCTGTTTACCTTTGCTCCTGCGCGCACTGCCCCTTCTCTCCACAATTATGTGTTTGTTTGTTTGTCCTATCTAATCTTTTGGGATTTATTTCTAATGAGGTCGACCAGTTGTCTATTTATATTTTTTTTTACTACGCATCAAGCTGCGCTGCTTGTCTTTGCTCCTGTGTGCTCGCGCACTCTCGCCTTTTCCACGTATTTTTATTTTTGATTTATTTTTGATTTAATTTTTCAATTTTAAAAATAAAATACGCATCGTGCTGTGCTGTTTGTGTTTGCTTCAGTGCATTCGCCCT
>NW_025958639.1:0-31393 GCF_023159225.1 Perognathus longimembris pacificus | reverse complement strand
TGGCGACCTCATTAGAAATAAAAACCCAAAAGATTAGATAGACAAACAAACAAACACATAAATGTGGAGAGAAGGGCAGTGCGCGGAGGAGCAAAGGTAAACAGCAGACAGACCTGAATCCTTATCTTTACAAGGTCGACCTCAGAACTTTGTTCAGTTTGTCTCGGTGACGGATAATGGAAGGAAGGGCAGGCAACTGGTCGACTTCATTTAAATAAACAAATAAAAAATAAGATAAACTCTCAGGAATAGATAAATAATAACAAAAAAATTGTAAAGTGGAGAAAGCGAGAGCGCGCGAATGCACTCAAGCAAACACAAACAGCACAGCACGATGCGTATTTTTTTTAAATTGACAAAATAAATCAAAAATAAAAATAAGTGGAAAAGGCGAGAGTGCGCCAGCACACAGGAGCAAAGACAAGCAGCGCAGCTTGATGCGTAGTAAAAAAAATAATAAATAGACAACTGGTCGACCTCATTAGAAATAAAAACCCAAAAGATTAGATAGACAAACAAACAAACACATAAATGTGGACAGAAGGGCAGTGCGCGCAGGAGCAAATGTAAACAGCAGACAGACCTGCATCCTTATCTTTACAAGGTCGACTTCAGAACTTTGTTCAGTTTGTCTCGGTGACGGATAATGGAAGGAAGGGCAGGCAACTGGTCGACTTCATTTAAATAAACAAATAAAAAATAAGATAAACTCTCAGGAATAGATAAATAATAACAAAAAAATTGTAAAGTGGAGAAAGCGAGAGCGCGCGAATGCACTCAAGCAAACACAAACAGCACAGCACGATGCGTATTTTTTTTTTAAATTGACAAAATAAATAAAAAATATATCAAAAATAAAAATAAGTGGAAAAGGCGAGAGTGCGCGAGCACACAGGAGCAAAGACAAGCAGCGCAGCTTGATGCGTAGTAAAAAAAATAATAAATAGACAACTGGTCGACCTCATTAGAAATAAAAACCCAAAAGATTAGATAGACAAACAAACAAACACATAAATGTGGAGAGAAGGGCAGTGCGCGCAGGAGCAAAGGTAAACAGCAGACAGACCTGAATCCTTATCTTTACAAGGACGACCTCAGAACTTTGTTAAGTTTGTCTCGGTGACGGATTATGGAAGGAAGGGCAGGCAACTGGTCGACTTCATTTAAATAAACAAATAAAAAATAAGATAAACTCTCAGGAATAGATAAATAATAACAAAAAAATTGTAAAGTGGAGAAAGCGAGAGCGCGCGAATGCACTCAAGCAAACACAAACAGCACAGCACGATGCGTATTTTTTTTTAAATTGACAAAATTAATCAAAAATAAATCAAAAATAAAAATAAGTGGAAAAGGCGAGAGTGCGCGAGCACACAGGAGCAAAGACAAGCAGCGCAGCTTGATGCGTAGTAAAAAAAATAATAAATAGACAACTGGTCGACCTCATTAGAAATAAAAACCCAAAAGATTAGATAGACAAACAAACAAACACATAAATGTGGAGAGAAGGGCAGTGCGCGCAGGAGCAAAGGTAAACAGCAGACAGACCTGAATCCTTATCTTTACAAGGTCGACCTCAGAACTTTGTTCAGTTTGTCTCGGTGACGGATAATGGAAGGAAGGGCAGGCAACTGGTCGACTTCATTTAAATAAACAAATAAAAAATAAGATAAACTCTCAGGAATAGATAAATAATAACAAAAAAATTGTAAAGTGGAGAAAGCGAGAGCGCGCCTAATGCACTCAAGCAAACACAAACAGCACAGCACGATGCGTATTTTTTTTAAATTGACAAAATAAATCAAAAATAAAAATAAGTGGAAAAGGCGAGAGTGCGCGAGCACACAGGAGCAAAGACAAGCAGCGCAGCTTGATGCGTAGTAAAAAAAATAATAAATAGACAACTGGTCGACCTCATTAGAAATAAAAACCCAAAAGATTAGATAGACAAACAAACAAACACATAAATGTGGAGAGAAGGGCAGTGCGCGCAGGAGCAAAGGTAAACAGCAGACAGACCTGAATCCTTATCTTTACAAGGTCGACCTCAGAACTTTGTTCAGTTTGTCTCGGTGACGGATAATGGAAGGAAGGGCAGGCAACTGGTCGACTTCATTTAAATAAACAAATAAAAAATAAGATAAACTCTCAGGAATAGATAAATAATAACAAAAAAATTGTAAGTGGAGAAAGCGAGAGCGCGCGAATGCACTCAAGCAAACACAAACAGCACAGCACGATGCGTATTTTTTTTAAATTGACAAAATAAATCAAAAATAAATCAAAAATAAAAATAAGTGGAAAAGGCGAGAGTGCGCGAGCACACAGGAGCAAAGACAAGCAGCGCAGCTTGATGCGTAGTAAAAAAAATAATAAATAGACAACTGGTCGACCTCATTAGAAATAAAAACCCAAAAGATTAGATAGACAAACAAACAAACACATAAATGTGGAGAGAAGGGCAGTGCGCGCAGGAGCAAAGGTAAACAGCAGACAGACCTGAATCCTTATCTTTACAAGGTCGACCTCAGAACTTTGTTCAGTTTGTCTCGGTGACGGATAATGGAAGGAAGGGCAGGCAACTGGTCGACTTCATTTAAATAAACAAATAAAAAATAAGATAAACTCTCAGGAATAGATAAATAATAACAAAAAAATTGTAAAGTGGAGAAAGCGAGAGCGCGCGAATGCACTCAAGCAAACACAAACAGCACAGCACGATGCGTATTTTTTTTTTAAATTGATAAATCAAAAATAAATCAAAAATAAAAATAAGTGGAAAAGGCGAGAGTGCGCGAGCACACAGGAGCAAAGACAAGCAGCGCAGCTTGATGCGTAGTAAAAAAAATAATAAATAGACAACTGGTCGACCTCATTAGAAATAAAAACCCAAAAGATTAGATAGACAAACAAACAAACACATAAATGTGGAGAGAAGGGCAGTGCGCGCAGGAGCAAAGGTAAACAGCAGACAGACCTGAATCCTTATCTTTACAAGGTCGACCTCAGAACTTTGTTCAGTTTGTCTCGGTGACGGATAATGGAAGGAAGGGCAGGCAACTGGTCGACTTCATTTAAATAAACAAATAAAAAATAAGATAAACTCTCAGGAATAGATAAATAATAACAAAAAAATTGTAAAGTGGAGAAAGCGAGAGCGCGCGAATGCACTCAAGCAAACACAAACAGCACAGCACGATGCGTATTTTTTTTTAAATTGACAAAATAAATCATAAATAAATCAAAAATAAAAATAAGTGGAAAAGGCGAGAGTGCGCGAGCACACAGGAGCAAAGACAAGCAGCGCAGCTTGATGCGTAGTAAAAAAAATAATAAATAGACAACTGGTCGACCTCATTAGAAATAAAAACCCAAAAGATTAGATAGACAAACAAACAAACACATAAATGTGGAGAGAAGGGCAGTGCGCGCAGGAGCAAAGGTAAACAGCAGACAGACCTGAATCCTTATCTTTACAAGGTCGACCTCAGAACTTTGTTCAGTTTGTCTCGGTGACGGATAATGGAAGGAAGGGCAGGCAACTGGTCGACTTCATTTAAATAAACAAATAAAAAATAAGATAAACTCTCAGGAATAGATAAATAATAACAAAAAAATTGTAAAGTGGAGAAAGCGAGAGCGCGCGAATGCACTCAAGCAAACACAAACAGCACAGCACGATGCGTATTTTTTTTTAAATTGACAAAATAAATCAAAAATAAAAATAAGTGGAAAAGGCGAGAGTGCGCGAGCACACAGGAGCAAAGACAAGCAGCGCAGCTTGATGCGTAGTAAAAAAAATAATAAATAGACAACTGGTCGACCTCATTAGAAATAAAAACCCAAAAGATTAGATAGAGACAAACAAACAAACACATAAATGTGGAGAGAAGGGCAGTGCGCGCAGGAGCAAAGGTAAACAGCAGACAGACCTGAATCCTTATCTTTACAAGGTCGACCTCAGAACTTTGTTCAGTTTGTCTCGGTGACGGATAATGGAAGGAAGGGCAGGCAACTGGTCGACTTCATTTAAATAAACAAATAAAAAATAAGATAAACTCTCAGGAATAGATAAATAATAACAAAAAAATTGTAAAGTGGAGAAAGCGAGAGCGCGCGAATGCACTCAAGCAAAAACAAACAGCACAGCACGATGCGTATTTTTTTTAAATTGACAAAATTAATCAAAAATAAATCAAAAATAAAAATAAGTGGAAAAGGCGAGAGTGCGCGAGCACACAGGAGCAAAGACAAGCAGCGCAGCTTGATGCGTAGTAAAAAAAATAATAAATAGACAACTGGTCGACCTCATTAGAAATAAAAACCCAAAAGATTAGATAGACAAACAAACAAACACATAAATGTGGAGAGAAGGGCAGTGCGCGCAGGAGCAAAGGTAAACAGCAGACAGACCTGAATCCTTATCTTTACAAGGTCGACCTCAGAACTTTGTTCAGTTTGTCTCGGTGACGGATAATGGAAGGAAGGGCAGGCAACTGGTCGACTTCATTTAAATAAACAAATAAAAAATAAGATAAACTCTCAGGAATAGATAAATAATAACAAAAAAATTGTAAAGTGGAGAAAGCGAGAGCGCGCGAATGCACTCAAGCAAACACAAACAGCACAGCAAGATGCGTATTTTTTTTTTAAATTGACAAAATAAATCAAAAATAAAAATAAGTGGAAAAGGCGAGAGTGCGCGAGCACACAGGAGCAAAGACAAGCAGCGCAGCTTGATGCGTAGTAAAAAAAATAATAAATAGACAACTGGTCGACCTCATTAGAAATAAAAACCCAAAAGATTAGAGAGACAAACAAACAAACACATAAATGTGGAGAGAAGGGCAGTGCGCGCAGGAGCAAAGGTAAACAGCAGACAGACCTGAATCCTTATCTTTACAAGGTCGACCTCAGAACTTTGTTCAGTTTGTCTCGGTGACGGATAATGGAAGGAAGGGCAGGCAACTGGTCGACTTCATTTAAATAAACAAATAAAAAATAAGATAAACTCTCAGGAATAGATAAATAATAACAAAAAAATTGTAATGTGGAGAAAGCGAGAGCGCGCGAATGCACTCAAGCAAACACAAACAGCACAGCACGATGCGTATTTTTTTTTAAAGTGACAAAATTAATCAAAAATAAATCAAAAATAAAAATAAGTGGAAAAGGCGAGAGTGCGCGAGCACACAGGAGCAAAGACAAGCAGCGCAGCTTGATGCGTAGTAAAAAAAATAATAAATAGACAACTGGTCGACCTCATTAGAAATAAAAACCCAAAAGATTAGATAGACAAACAAACAAACACATAAATGTGGAGAGAAGGGCAGTGCGCGCAGGAGCAAAGGTAAACAGCAGACAGACCTGAATCCTTATCTTTACAAGGTCGACCTCAGAACTTTGTTCAGTTTGTCTCGTGACGGATAATGGAAGGAAGGGCAGGCAACTGGTCGACTTCATTTAAATAAACAAATAAAAAATAAGATAAACTCTCAGGAATAGATAAATAATAACAAAAAAATTGTAAAGTGGAGAAAGCGAGAGCGCGCGAATGCACTCAAGCAAACACAAACAGCACAGCACGATGCGTATTTTTTTTTTAAATTGACAAAATAAATCAAAAATAAAAATAAGTGGAAAAGGCGAGAGTGCGCCAGCACACAGGAGCAAAGACAAGCAGCGCAGCTTGATGCGTAGTAAAAAAAATAATAAATAGACAACTGGTCGACCTCATTAGAAATAAAAACCCAAAAGATTAGATAGACAAACAAACAAACACATAAATGTGGACAGAAGGGCAGTGCGCGCAGGAGCAAATGTAAACAGCAGACAGACCTGCATCCTTATCTTTACAAGGTCGACTTCAGAACTTTGTTCAGTTTGTCTCGGTGACGGATAATGGAAGGAAGGGCAGGCAACTGGTCGACTTCATTTAAATAAACAAATAAAAAATAAGATAAACTCTCAGGAATAGATAAATAATAACAAAAAAATTGTAAAGTGGAGAAAGCGAGAGCGCGCGAATGCACTCAAGCAAACACAAACAGCACAGCACGATGCGTATTTTTTTTTTAAATTGACAAAATAAATAAAAAATATATCAAAAATAAAAATAAGTGGAAAAGGCGAGAGTGCGCGAGCACACAGGAGCAAAGACAAGCAGCGCAGCTTGATGCGTAGTAAAAAAAATAATAAATAGACAACTGGTCGACCTCATTAGAAATAAAAACCCAAAAGAATAGATAGACAAACAAACAAACACATAAATGTGGAGAGAAGGGCAGTGCGCGCAGGAGCAAAGGTAAACAGCAGACAGACCTGAATCCTTATCTTTACAAGGACGACCTCAGAACTTTGTTAAGTTTGTCTCGGTGACGGATTATGGAAGGAAGGGCAGACAACTGGTCGACTTCATTTAAATAAACAAATAAAAAATAAGATAAACTCTCAGGAATAGATAAATAATAACAAAAAAATTGTAAAGTGGAGAAAGCGAGAGCGCGCGAATGCACTCAAGCAAACACAAACAGCACAGCACGATGCGTATTTTTTTTTAAATTGACAAAATAAATCATAAATAAATCAAAAATAAAAATAAGTGGAAAAGGCGAGAGTGCGCGAGCACACAGGAGCAAAGACAAGCAGCGCAGCTTGATGTATAGTAAAAAAAATAATAAATAGACAACTGGTCGACCTCATTAGAAATAAAAACCCAAAAGAATAGATAGACAAACAAACAAACACATAAATGTGGAGAGAAGGGCAGTGCGCGCAGGAGCAAAGGTAAACAGCAGACAGACCTGAATCCTTATCTTTACAAGGTCGACCTCAGAACTTTGTTAAGTTTGTCTCGGTGACGGATTATGGAAGGAAGGGCAGGCAACTGGTCGACTTCATTTAAATAAACAAATAAAAAATAAGATAAACTCTCAGGAATAGATAAATAAAAACAAAAAAATTGTAACGTGGAGAAAGCGAGAGCGCCCTAATGCACTCAAGCAAACACAAACAGCACAGCACGATGCGTATTTTTTTTAAATTGACAAAATAAATCAAAAATAAATCAAAAATAAAACTAAGTGGAAAAGGCGAGAGTGCGCAAGCACACAGGAGTAAAGACAAGCAGCGCAGCTTGATGCGTAGTAAAAAAAATAATAAATAGACAACTGGTCGACCTCATTAGAAATAAAAACCCAAAAGATTAGATAGACAAACAAACAAACACATAAATGTGGAGAGAAGGGCAGTGTGCGCAGGAGCAAAGGTAAACAGCCGACAGACCTGAATCCTTATCTTTACAAGGTCGACCTCAGAACTTTGTTCGGTTTGTCTCAGTGACGGATAATGGAAGGAAGGGCAGGCAACTGGTCGACTTCATTTAAATAAACAAATAAAAAATAAGATAAACTCTCAGGAATAGATAAATAATAACAAAAAAATTGTATAGTGGAGAAAGCGAGAGCGCGCGAATGCACTCAAGCAAACACAAACAGCACAGCACGATGCGTATTTTTTTATAAATTGACAAAATAAATCAAAAATAAATCAAAAATAAATAAGTGGAAAAGGCGAGAGTGCGTGAGCACACAGGAGCAAACACAAGCAGCGCAGCTTGATGAGTAGTAAAAAAAATAATAAATAGACAACTGGTCGACCTCATTAGAAATAAAAACCCAAAAGATTAGATAGACAAACAAACAAACACATAAATGTAGAGAGAAGGGCAGTGCGCGCAGGAGCAAAGGTAAACAGCAGACAGACCTGAATCCTTATCTTTACAAGGTCGACCTCAGAACTTTGTTCAGTTTGTCTCGGTGACGGATAATGGAAGGAAGGGCAGGCAACTGGTCGACTTCATTTAAATAAACAAATAAAAAATAAGATAAACTCTCAGGAATAGATAAATAATAACAAAAAATTGTAAAGTGGAGAAAGCGAGAGCGCGCGAATGCACTCAAGCAAACACAAATAGCACAGCAAGATGCGTATTTTTTTTAAATTGACAAAATAAATCAAAAATAAAAATAAGTGGAAAAGGCGAGAGTGCGCGAGCACACAGGAGCAAAGAAGAGCAGTGCAGCTTGATGCGTAGTAAAAAAAATAATAAATAGACAACTGGTCGACCTCATTAGAAATAAAAACCCAAAAGATTAGATAGACAAACAAACAAACACATAAATGTGGAGAGAAGGGCAGTGCGCGCAGGAGCAAAGGTAAACAGCAGACAGACCTGAATCCTTATCTTTACAAGGACGACCTCAGAAGTTTGTTAAGTTTGTCTCGGTGACGGATTATGGAAGGAAGGGCAGGCAACTGGTCGACTTCATTTAAATAAACAAATAAAAAATAAGATAAACTCTCAGGAATAGATAAATAATAACAAAAAAATTGTAAAGTGGAGAAAGCGAGAGCGCGCGAATGCACTCAAGCAAACACAAACAGCACAGCACGATGCGTATTTTTTTTTAAATTGACAAAATAAATCATAAATAAATCAAAAATAAAAATAAGTGGAAAAGGCGAGAGTGCGCGAGCACACAGGAGCAAAGACAAGCAGCGCAGCTTGATGTATAGTAAAAAAAATAATAAATAGACAACTGGTCGACCTCATTAGAAATAAAAACCCAAAAGAATAGATAGACAAACAAACAAACACATAAATTTGGAGAGAAGGTCAGTGCGCGCAGGAGCAAAGGTAAACAGCAGACAGACCTGAATCCTTATCTTTACAAGGTCGACCTCAGAACTTTGTTAAGTTTGTCTCGGTGACGGATTATGGAAGGAAGGGCAGGCAACTGGTCGACTTCATTTAAATAAACAAATAAAAAATAAGATAAACTCTCAGGAATAGATAAATAAAAACAAAAAAATTGTAACGTGGAGAAAGCGAGAGCGCGCTAATGCACTCAAGCAAACACAAACAGCACAGCACGATGCGTATTTTTTTTTTAAATTGAAAAAATAAATCAAAAATAAATCAAAAATAAAAATAAGTGGAAAAGGCGAGAGTGCGCGAGCACACAGGAGCAAAGACAAGCAGCGCAGCTTGATGCGTAGTAAAAAAAATAATAAATAGACAACTGGTCGACCTCATTAGAAATAAAAACCCAAAAGATTAGATAGACAAACAAACAAACACATAAATGTGGAGAGAAGGGCAGTGCGCGCAGGAGCAAAGGTAAACAGAAGACAGACCTGAATCCTTATCTTTACAAGGTCGACCTCAGAACTTTGTTCAGTTTGTCTCGGTGACGGATAATGGAAGGAAGGGCAGGCAACTGGTCGACTTCATTTAAATAAACAAATAAAAAATAAGATAAACTCTCAGGAATAGATAAATAATAACAAAAAAATTGTAAAGTGGAGAAAGCGAGAGCGCGCGAATGCACTCAAGCAAACACAAACAGCACAGCACGATGCGTATTTTTTTTAAATTGACAAAATAAATCATATATAAATCAAAAATAAAAATAAGTGGAAAAGGCGAGAGTGCGCGAGCACACAGGAGCAAAGACAAGCAGCGCAGCTTGATGCGTAGTAAAAAAAATAATAAATAGACAACTGGTCGACCTCATTAGAAATAAAAACCCAAAAGATTAGATAGACAAACAAACAAACACATAAATGTGGAGAGAAGGGCAGTGCGCGCAGGAGCAAAGGTAAACAGCAGACAGACCTGAATTCTTATCTTTACAAGGTCGACCTCAGAACTTTGTTCAGTTTGTCTCGGTGACGGATAATGGAAGGAAGGGCAGGCAACTGGTCGACTTCATTTAAATAAACAAAAAATAAGATAAACTCTCAGGAATAGATAAATAATAACAAAAAAATTGTAAAGTGGAGAAAGCGAGAGCGCGCGAATGCACTCAAGCAAACACAAACAGCACAGCACGATGCGCATTTTTTTTAAATTGACAAAATAAATCAAAAATAAAAATAAGTGGAAAAGGCGAGAGTGCGCGAGCACACAGAAGCAAAGACAAGCAGCGCAGCTTGATGCGTAGTAAAAAAAATAATAAATAGACAACTGGTCGACCTCATTAGAAATAAAAACCCAAAAGATTAGAGAGACAAACAAACAAACACATAAATGTGGAGAGAAGGGCAGTGCGCGCAGGAGCAAAGGTAAACAGCAGACAGACCTGAATCCTTATCTTTACAAGGTCGACCTCAGAACTTTGTTAAGTTTGTCTCGGTGACGGATTATGGAAGGAAGGGCAGGCAACTGGTCGACTTCATTTAAATAAACAAATAAAAAATAAGATAAACTCTCAGGAATAGATAAATAAAAACAAAAAAATTGTAACGTGGAGAAAGCGAGAGCGCCCTAATGCACTCAAGCAAACACAAACAGCACAGCACGATGCGTATTTTTTTTAAAATTGACAAAATAAATCAAAAATAAATAAAAATAAAAATAAGTGGAAAAGGCGAGAGTGCGCGAGCACACAGGAGCAAAGACAAGCAGCGCAGCTTGATGCGTAGTAAAAAAAATAATAAATAGACAACTGGTCGACCTCATTAGAAATAAAAACCCAAAAGATTAGATAGACAAACAAACAAACACATAAATGTGGAGAGAAAGGCAGTGTGCGCAGGAGCAAAGGTAAACAGCCGACAGACCTGAATCCTTATCTTTACAAGGTCGACCTCAGAACTTTGTTCGGTTTGTCTCAGTGACGGATAATGGAAGGAAGGGCAGGCAACTGGTCGACTTCATTTAAATAAACAAATAAAAAATAAGATAAACTCTCAGGAATAGATAAATAATAACAAAAAAATTGTAAAGTGGAGAAAGCGAGAGCGCGCGAATGCACTCAAGCAAACACAAACAGCACAGCACGATGCGTATTTTTTTTCAATTGACAAAATAAATCAAAAATAAATCAAAAATAAAAATAAGTGGAAAAGGCGAGAGTGCGCGAGCACACAGGAGCAAAGACAAGCAGCGCAGCTTGATGCGTAGTAAAAAAAAATAATAAATAGACAACTGGTCGACCTCATTAGAAATAAAAACCCAAAAGATTAGATAGACAAACAAACAAACACATAAATGTGGAGAGAAGGGCAGTGCGCGCAGGAGCAAAGGTAAACAGCAGACAGACCTGAATCCTAATCTTTACAAGGTCGACCTCACAACTTTGTTCAGTTTGTCTCGGTGACGGATAATGGAAGGAAGGGCAGGCAACTGGTCGACTTCATTTAAATAAACAAATAAAAAATAAGATAAACTCTCAGGAATAGATAAATAATAACAAAAAAATTGTAAAGTGGAGAAAGCGAGAGCGCGCGAATGCACTCAAGCAAACACAAATAGCACAGCAAGATGCGTATTTTTTTTTAAAGTGACAAAATTAATCAAAATAAATCAAAAATAAAAATAAGTGGAAAAGGCGAGAGTGCGCGAGCACACAGGAGCAAAGACAAGCAGTGCAGCTTGATGCGTAGTAAAAAAAATAATAAATAGACAACTGGTCGACCTCATTAGAAATAAAAACCCAAAAGATTAGATAGAGAAACAAACAAACACATAAATGTGGAGAGAAGGGCAGTGCGCGCAGGAGCAAAGGTAAACAGCAGACAGACCTGAATCCTTATCTTTACAAGGTCGACCTCAGAACTTTGTTCAGTTGGTCTCCGTGACGGATAATGGAAGGAAGGGCAGGCAACTGGTCGACGTCATTTAAATAAACAAATAAAAAATAAGATAAACTCTCAGGAATAGATAAATAATAACAAAAAAATTGTAAAGTGCAGAAAGCGAGAGCGCGCGAATGCACTCAAGAAAACAGAAACAGCACAGCACGATGCGTATTTTTTTTTAAAATTGACAAAATAAATCAAAACTAAAAATAAGTGGAAAAGGCGAGAGTGCGCAAGCACACAGGAGCAAAGATAAGCAGCGCAGCTTGATGCGTAGTAAAAAAAATAATAAATAGACAACTGGTCGACCTCATTAGAAATAAAAACCCAAAAGATTAGATAGACAAACAAACAAACACATAAATGTGGAGAGAAGGGCAGTGCACGCATGAGCAAAGGTAAACAGCTGACAGACCTGAATCCTTATTTTACAAGGTCGACCTCAGAACTTTGTTCAGTTTGTTCGGTGACGGATAATGGAAGGAAGGGCAGGCAACTGGTCGACTTCATTTAAATAAACAAAAAATAAGATAAACTCTCAGGAATAGATAAATAATAACAAAAAAATTGTAAAGTGGAGAAAGCGAGAGCGCGCGAATGCACTCAAGCAAACACAAACAGCACAGCACGATGCGTATTTTTTTTAAATTGACAAAATAAATCAAAAATAAAAATAAGTGGAAAAGGCGAGAGTGCGCGAGCACACAGGAGCAAAGACAAGCAGCGCAGCTTGATGCGTAGTAAAAAAAATAATAAATAGACAACTGGTCGACCTCATTAGAAATAAAAACCCAAAAGATTAGAGAGACAAACAAACAAACACATAAATGTGGAGAGAAGGGCAGTCCGCGCAGGAGCAAAGGTAAACAGCAGACAGACCTGAATCCTTATCTTTACAAGGACGACCTCAGAACTTTGTTAAGTTTGTCTCGGTGACGGATTATGGAAGGAAGGGCAGGCAACTGGTCGACTTCATATAAATAAACAAATAAAAAATAAGATAAACTCTCAGGAATAGATAAATAATAACAAAAAAATTGTAAAGTGGAGAAAGCGAGAGCGCGCGAATGCACTCAAGCAAACACAAACAGCACAGCACGATGCGTATTTTTTTTTAATTGACAAAATTAATCAAAAATAAATCAAAAATAAAAATAAGTGGAAAAGGCGAGAGTGCGCGAGCACACAGGAGCAAAGAGAAGCAGCGCAGCTTGATGCGTAGTAAAAAAAATAATAAATAGACAGCAGGTCGACCTCATTAGAAATAAAAACCCAAAAGATTAGATAGACAAACAAACAAACACATAAATGTGGAGAGAAGGGCAGTGCGTGCAGGAGCAAAGGTAAACAGCAGACAGACCTGAATCCTTATCTTTACAAGGTCGACCTCAGAACTTTGTTCAGTTTGTCTCGGTGACGGATAATGGAAGGAAGGGCAGGCAACTGGTCGACTTCATTTAAATAAACAAATAAAAAATAAGATAAACTCTCAGGAATAGATAAATAATAACAAAGAAATTGTAAAGTGGAGAAAGCGAGAGCGCGCCAATGCACTCAAGCAAACACAAACAGCACAGCACGATGCGTATTTTTTTTAAATTGACAAAATAAATCAAAAATAAAAATAAGTGGAAAAGGCGAGAGTGCGCGAGCACACAGGAGCAAAGACAAGCAGCGCAGCTTGATGCGTAGTAAAAAAAATAATAAATAGACAGCGGTCGACCTCATTAGAAATAAAAACCCAAAAGATTAGATAGACAAACAAACAAACACATAAATGTGGAGAGAAGGTCAGTGCGCGCAGGAGCAAAGGTAAACAGCAGACAGACCTGAATCCTTATCTTTACAAGGTCGACCTCAGAACTTTGTTCAGTTTGTCTCGGTGACGGATAATGGAAGGAAGGGCAGGCAACTGGTCGACTTCATTTAAATAAACAAATAAAAAATAAGATAAACTCTCAGGAATAGATAAATAATAACAAAGAAATTGTAAAGTGGAGAAAGCGAGAGCGCGCGAATGCACTCAAGCAAACACAAACAGCACAGCACGATTCGTATTTTTTTTTAAATTGACAAAATAAATCAAAAATAAATCAAAAATAAAAATAAGTGGAAAAGGCGAGAGTGCGCGAGCACACAGGAGCAAAGACAAGCAGCGCAGCTTGATGCGTAGTAAAAAAAATAATAAATACACAACTGGTCGACCTCATTAGAAATAAAAACCCAAAAGATTAGATAAACAAACAAACAAACACATAAATGTGGAGAGAAGGGCAGTGCGCGCAGGAGCAAAGGTAAACAGCAGACAGACCTGAATCCTTATCTTTACAAGGTCGACCTCAGAACTTTGTTCAGTTGGTCTCGGTGACGGATAATGGAAGGAAGGGCAGGCAACTGGTCGACTTCATTTAAATAAACAAATAAAAAATAAGATAAACTCTCAGGAATAGATAAATAATAACAAAAAAATTGTAAAGTGCAGAAAGCGAGAGCGCGCAAATGCACTCAAGCAAACACAAACAGCACAGCACGATGCGTATTTTTTTTTTAAATTGAAAAAATAAATCAAAAATAAATCAAAAATAAAAATAAGTGGAAAAGGCGAGAGTGCGCGAGCACACAGGAGCAAAGACAAGCAGCGCAGCTTGATGCGTAGTAAAAAAAATAATAAATAGACAACTGGTCGACCTCATTAGAAATAAAAACCCAAAAGATTAGATAGACAAACAAACAAACACATAAATGTGGAGAGAAGGGCAGTGCGCGCAGGAGCAAAGGTAAACAGAAGACAGACCTGAATCCTTATCTTTACAAGGTCGACCTCAGAACTTTGTTCAGTTTGTCTCGGTGACGGATAATGGAAGGAAGGGCAGGCAACTGGTCGACTTCATTTAAATAAACAAATAAAAAATAAGATAAACTCTCAGGAATAGATAAATAATAACAAAAAAATTGTAAAGTGGAGAAAGCGAGAGCGCGCGAATGCACTCAAGCAAACACAAACAGCACAGCACGATGCGTATTTTTTTTAAATTGACAAAATAAATCATATATAAATCAAAAATAAAAATAAGTGGAAAAGGCGGGAGTGCGCGAGCACACAGGAGCAAAGACAAGCAGCGCAGCTTGATGCGTAGTAAAAAAAATAATAAATAGACAACTGGTCGACCTCATTAGAAATAAAAACCCAAAAGATTAGATAGACAAACAAACAAACACATAAATGTGGAGAGAAGGGCAGTGCGCGCAGGAGCAAAGGTAAACAGCAGACAGACCTGAATTCTTATCTTTACAAGGTCGACCTCAGAACTTTGTTCAGTTTGTCTCGGTGACGGATAATGGAAGGAAGGGCAGGCAACTGGTCGACTTCATTTAAATAAACAAAAAATAAGATAAACTCTCAGGAATAGATAAATAATAACAAAAAAATTGTAAAGTGGAGAAAGCGAGAGCGCGCGAATGCACTCAAGCAAACACAAACAGCACAGCACGATGCGCATTTTTTTTAAATTGACAAAATAAATCAAAAATAAAAATAAAAATAAGTGGAAAAGGCGAGAGTGCGCGAGCACACAGAAGCAAAGACAAGCAGCGCAGCTTGATGCGTAGTAAAAAAAATAATAAATAGACAACTGGTCGACCTCATTAGAAATAAAAACCCAAAAGATTAGAGAGACAAACAAACAAACACATAAATGTGGAGAGAAGGGCAGTCCGCGCAGGAGCAAAGGTAAACAGCAGACAGACCTGAATCCTTATCTTTACAAGGACGACCTCAGAACTTTGTTAAGTTTGTCTCGGTGACGGATTATGGAAGGAACAGCAGGCAACTGGTCGACTTCATTTAAATAAACAAATAAAAAATAAGATAAACTCTCAGGAATAGATAAATAATAACAAAAAAATTGTAAAGTGGAGAAAGCGAGAGCGCGCGAATGTACTCAAGCAAAAACAAACAGCACAGCACGATGCGTATTTTTTTTTAAATTGACAAAATTAATCAAAAATAAATCAAAAATAAAAATAAGTGGAAAAGGCGAGAGTGCGCGAGCACACAGGAGCAAAGACAAGCAGCGCAGCTTGATGCGTAGTAAAAAAAATAATAAATACACAACTGGTCGACCTCATTAGAAATAAAAACCCAAAAGATTAGAGAGACAAACAAACAAACACATAAATGTGGAGAGAAGGGCAGTGCGCGCAGGAGCAAATGTAAACAGCAGACAGACCTGAATCCTTATCTTTACAAGGTCGACCTCAGAACTTTGTTCAGTTGGTCTCGGTGACGGATAATGGAAGGAAGGGCAGGCAACTGGTCGACTTCATTTAAATAAACAAATAAAAAATAAGATAAACTCTCAGGAATAGATAAATAATAACAAAAAAATTGTAAAGTGGAGAAAGCGAGAGCGCGCGAATGCACTCAAGCAAAAACAAACAGCACAATACGATGCGTATTTTTTTTTTTAAAGTGACAAAATTAATCAAAAATAAATCAAAAATAAAAATAAGTGGAAAAGGCGAGAGTGCGCGAGCACACAGGAGCAAAGACAAGCAGCGCAGCTTGATGCGTAGTAAAAAAAATAATAAATACACAACTGGTCGACCTCATTAGAAATAAAAACCCAAAAGATTAGAGAGACAAACAAACAAACACATAAATGTGGAGAGAAGGGCAGTGCGCGCAGGAGCAAATGTAAACAGCAGACAGACCTGAATCCTTACCTTTACAAGGTCGACCTCAGAACTTTGTTCAGTTGGTCTCGGTGACGGATAATGGAAGGAAGGGCAGGCAACTGGTCGACTTCATTTAAATAAACAAATAAAAAATAAGATAAACTCTCAGGAATAGATAAATAATAACAAAAAAATTGTAAAGTGGAGAAAGCGAGAGCGCGCGAATGCACTCAAGCAAAAACAAACAGCACAATACGATGCGTATTTTTTTTTAAAGTGACAAAATTAATCAAAAATAAATCAAAAATAAAAATAAGTGGAAAAGGCGAGAGTGCGCGAGCACACAGGAGCAAAGACAAGCAGCGCAGCTTGATGCGTAGTAAAAAAATAATAAATAGACAACGGGTCGACCTCATTAGAAATAAAAACCCAAAAGATTAGATAGACAAACAAACAAACACATAAATGTGGAGAGAAGGGCAGTGCGCGCAGGAGCAAAGGTAAACAGCAGACAGACCTGAATCCTTATCTTTACAAGGTCGACCTCAGAACTTTGTTCAGTTGGTCTCCGTGACGGATAATGGAAGGAAGGGCAGGCAACTGGTCGACGTCATTTAAATAAACAAATAAAAAATAAGATAAACTCTCAGGAATAGATAAATAATAACAAAAAAATTGTAAAGTGCAGAAAGCGAGAGCGCGCGAATGCACTCAAGCAAACACAAACAGCACAGCACGATGCGTATTTTTTTTTAAAATTGACAAAATAAATCAAAACTAAAAATAAGTGGAAAAGGCGAGAGTGCGCAAGCACACAGGAGCAAAGACAAGCAGCGCAGCTTGATGCGTAGTAAAAAAAATAATAAATAGACAACTGGTCGACCTCATTAGAAATAAAAACCCAAAAGATTAGATAGACAAACAAACAAACACATAAATGTGTAGAGAAGGGCAGTGCACGCATGAGCAAAGGTAAACAGCTGACAGACCTGAATCCTTATTTTACAAGGTCGACCTCAGAACTTTGTTCAGTTTGTTCGGTGACGGATAATGGAAGGAAGGGCAGGCAACTGGTCGACTTCATTTAAATAAACAAAAAATAAGATAAACTCTCAGGAATAGATAAATAATAACAAAAAAATTGTAAAGTGGAGAAAGCGAGAGCGCGCGAATGCACTCAAGCAAACACAAATAGCACAGCAAGATGCGTATTTTTTTTTAAATTGACAAAATTAATCAAAAATAAATCAAAAATAAAAATAAGTGGAAAAGGCGAGAGTGCGCGAGCACACAGGAGCAAAGACAAGCAGCGCAGCTTGATGCGTAGTAAAAAAAATAATAAATAGACAACTGGTCGACCTCATTAGAAATAAAAACCCAAAAGATTAGAGAGACAAACAAACAAACACATAAATGTGGAGAGAAGGGCAGTGCGCGCAGGAGCAAAGGTAAACAGCAGACAGACCTGAATCCTTATCTTTACAAGGTCGACCTCAGAACTTTGTTCAGTTGGTCTCCGTGACGGATAATGGAAGGAAGGGCAGGCAACTGGTCGACGTCATTTAAATAAACAAATAAAAAATAAGATAAACTCTCAGGAATAGATAAATAATAACAAAAAAATTGTAAAGTGCAGAAAGCGAGAGCGCGCGAATGCACTCAAGCAAACACAAACAGCACAGCACGATGCGTATTTTTTTTTAAAATTGACAAAATAAATCAAAACTAAAAATAAGTGGAAAAGGCGAGAGTGCGCAAGCACACAGGAGCAAAGACAAGCAGCGCAGCTTGATGCGTAGTAAAAAAAATAATAAATAGACAACTGGTCGACCTCATTAGAAATAAAAACCCAAAAGATTAGATAGACAAACAAACAAACACATAAATGTGGAGAGAAGGGCAGTGCACGCATGAGCAAAGGTAAACAGCTGACAGACCTGAATCCTTATTTTACAAGGTCGACCTCAGAACTTTGTTCAGTTTGTTCGGTGACGGATAATGGAAGGAAGGGCAGGCAACTGGTCGACTTCATTTAAATAAACAAAAAATAAGATAAACTCTCAGGAATAGATAAATAATAACAAAAAAATTGTAAAGTGGAGAAAGCGAGAGCGCGCGAATGCACTCAAGCAAACACAAACAGCACAGCACGATGCGTATTTTTTTTAAATTGACAAAATAAATCAAAAATAAAAATAAGTGGAAAAGGCGAGAGTGCGCGAGCACACAGGAGCAAAGACAAGCAGCGCAGCTTGATGCGTAGTAAAAAAAATAATAAATAGACAACTGGTCGACCTCATTAGAAATAAAAACCCAAAAGATTAGAGAGACAAACAAACAAACACATAAATGTGGAGAGAAGGGCAGTCCGCGCAGGAGCAAAGGTAAACAGCAGACAGACCTGAATCCTTATCTTTACAAGGACGACCTCAGAACTTTGTTAAGTTTGTCTCGGTGACGGATTATGGAAGGAAGGGCAGGCAACTGGTCGACTTCATATAAATAAACAAATAAAAAATAAGATAAACTCTCAGGAATAGATAAATAATAACAAAAAAATTGTAAAGTGGAGAAAGCGAGAGCGCGCGAATGCACTCAAGCAAACACAAACAGCACAGCACGATGCGTATTTTTTTTTAATTGACAAAATTAATCAAAAATAAATCAAAAATAAAAATAAGTGGAAAAGGCGAGAGTGCGCGAGCACACAGGAGCAAAGAGAAGCAGCGCAGCTTGATGCGTAGTAAAAAAAATAATAAATAGACAGCAGGTCGACCTCATTAGAAATAAAAACCCAAAAGATTAGATAGACAAACAAACAAACACATAAATGTGGAGAGAAGGGCAGTGCGTGCAGGAGCAAAGGTAAACAGCAGACAGACCTGAATCCTTATCTTTACAAGGTCGACCTCAGAACTTTGTTCAGTTTGTCTCGGTGACGGATAATGGAAGGAAGGGCAGGCAACTGGTCGACTTCATTTAAATAAACAAATAAAAAATAAGATAAACTCTCAGGAATAGATAAATAATAACAAAGAAATTGTAAAGTGGAGAAAGCGAGAGCGCGCCAATGCACTCAAGCAAACACAAACAGCACAGCACGATGCGTATTTTTTTTAAATTGACAAAATAAATCAAAAATAAAAATAAGTGGAAAAGGCGAGAGTGCGCGAGCACACAGGAGCAAAGACAAGCAGCGCAGCTTGATGCGTAGTAAAAAAAATAATAAATAGACAGCGGGTCGACCTCATTAGAAATAAAAACCCAAAAGATTAGATAGACAAACAAACAAACACATAAATGTGGAGAGAAGGTCAGTGCGCGCAGGAGCAAAGGTAAACAGCAGACAGACCTGAATCCTTATCTTTACAAGGTCGACCTCAGAACTTTGTTCAGTTTGTCTCGGTGACGGATAATGGAAGGAAGGGCAGGCAACTGGTCGACTTCATTTAAATAAACAAATAAAAAATAAGATAAACTCTCAGGAATAGATAAATAATAACAAAGAAATTGTAAAGTGGAGAAAGCGAGAGCGCGCGAATGCACTCAAGCAAACACAAACAGCACAGCACGATTCGTATTTTTTTTTAAATTGACAAAATAAATCAAAAATAAATCAAAAATAAAAATAAGTGGAAAAGGCGAGAGTGCGCGAGCACACAGGAGCAAAGACAAGCAGCGCAGCTTGATGCGTAGTAAAAAAAATAATAAATACACAACTGGTCGACCTCATTAGAAATAAAAACCCAAAAGATTAGATAAACAAACAAACAAACACATAAATGTGGAGAGAAGGGCAGTGCGCGCAGGAGCAAAGGTAAACAGCAGACAGACCTGAATCCTTATCTTTACAAGGTCGACCTCAGAACTTTGTTCAGTTGGTCTCGGTGACGGATAATGGAAGGAAGGGCAGGCAACTGGTCGACTTCATTTAAATAAACAAATAAAAAGTAAGATAAACTCTCAGGAATAGATAAATAATAACAAAAAAATTGTAAAGTGCAGAAAGCGAGAGCGCGCGAATGCACTCAAGCAAACACAAACAGCACAGCACGATGCGTATTTTTTTTTTAAATTGAAAAAATAAATCAAAAATAAATCAAAAATAAAAATAAGTGGAAAAGGCGAGAGTGCGCGAGCACACAGGAGCAAAGACAAGCAGCGCAGCTTGATGCGTAGTAAAAAAAATAATAAATAGACAACTGGTCGACCTCATTAGAAATAAAAACCCAAAAGATTAGATAGACAAACAAACAAACACATAAATGTGGAGAGAAGGGCAGTGCGCGCAGGAGCAAAGGTAAACAGAAGACAGACCTGAATCCTTATCTTTACAAGGTCGACCTCAGAACTTTGTTCAGTTTGTCTCGGTGACGGATAATGGAAGGAAGGGCAGGCAACTGGTCGACTTCATTTAAATAAACAAATAAAAAATAAGATAAACTCTCAGGAATAGATAAATAATAACAAAAAAATTGTAAAGTGGAGAAAGCGAGAGCGCGCGAATGCACTCAAGCAAACACAAACAGCACAGCACGATGCGTATTTTTTTTAAATTGACAAAATAAATCATATATAAATCAAAAATAAAAATAAGTGGAAAAGGCGGGAGTGCGCGAGCACACAGGAGCAAAGACAAGCAGCGCAGCTTGATGCGTAGTAAAAAAAATAATAAATAGACAACTGGTCGACCTCATTAGAAATAAAAACCCAAAAGATTAGATAGACAAACAAACAAACACATAAATGTGGAGAGAAGGGCAGTGCGCGCAGGAGCAAAGGTAAACAGCAGACAGACCTGAATTCTTATCTTTACAAGGTCGACCTCAGAACTTTGTTCAGTTTGTCTCGGTGACGGATAATGGAAGGAAGGGCAGGCAACTGGTCGACTTCATTTAAATAAACAAAAAATAAGATAAACTCTCAGGAATAGATAAATAATAACAAAAAAATTGTAAAGTGGAGAAAGCGAGAGCGCGCGAATGCACTCAAGCAAACACAAACAGCACAGCACGATGCGCATTTTTTTTAAATTGACAAAATAAATCAAAAATAAAAATAAGTGGAAAAGGCGAGAGTGCGCGAGCACACAGAAGCAAAGACAAGCAGCGCAGCTTGATGCGTAGTAAAAAAAATAATAAATAGACAACTGGTCGACCTCATTAGAAATAAAAACCCAAAAGATTAGAGAGACAAACAAACAAACACATAAATGTGGAGAGAAGGGCAGTCCGCGCAGGAGCAAAGGTAAACAGCAGACAGACCTGAATCCTTATCTTTACAAGGACGACCTCAGAACTTTGTTAAGTTTGTCTCGGTGACGGATTATGGAAGGAACAGCAGGCAACTGGTCGACTTCATTTAAATAAACAAATAAAAAATAAGATAAACTCTCAGGAATAGATAAATAATAACAAAAAAATTGTAAAGTGGAGAAAGCGAGAGCGCGCGAATGTACTCAAGCAAAAACAAACAGCACAGCACGATGCGTATTTTTTTTTAAATTGACAAAATTAATCAAAAATAAATCAAAAATAAAAATAAGTGGAAAAGGCGAGAGTGCGCGAGCACACAGGAGCAAAGACAAGCAGCGCAGCTTGATGCGTAGTAAAAAAAATAATAAATACACAACTGGTCGACCTCATTAGAAATAAAAACCCAAAAGATTAGAGAGACAAACAAACAAACACATAAATGTGGAGAGAAGGGCAGTGCGCGCAGGAGCAAATGTAAACAGCAGACAGACCTGAATCCTTATCTTTACAAGGTCGACCTCAGAACTTTGTTCAGTTGGTCTCGGTGACGGATAATGGAAGGAAGGGCAGGCAACTGGTCGACTTCATTTAAATAAACAAATAAAAAATAAGATAAACTCTCAGGAATAGATAAATAATAACAAAAAAATTGTAAAGTGGAGAAAGCGAGAGCGCGCGAATGCACTCAAGCAAAAACAAACAGCACAATACGATGCGTATTTTTTTTTTTAAAGTGACAAAATTAATCAAAAATAAATCAAAAATAAAAATAAGTGGAAAAGGCGAGAGTGCGCGAGCACACAGGAGCAAAGACAAGCAGCGCAGCTTGATGCGTAGTAAAAAAAATAATAAATACACAACTGGTCGACCTCATTAGAAATAAAAACCCAAAAGATTAGAGAGACAAACAAACAAACACATAAATGTGGAGAGAAGGGCAGTGCGCGCAGGAGCAAATGTAAACAGCAGACAGACCTGAATCCTTACCTTTACAAGGTCGACCTCAGAACTTTGTTCAGTTGGTCTCGGTGACGGATAATGGAAGGAAGGGCAGGCAACTGGTCGACTTCATTTAAATAAACAAATAAAAAATAAGATAAACTCTCAGGAATAGATAAATAATAACAAAAAAATTGTAAAGTGGAGAAAGCGAGAGCGCGCGAATGCACTCAAGCAAAAACAAACAGCACAATACGATGCGTATTTTTTTTTAAAGTGACAAAATTAATCAAAAATAAATCAAAAATAAAAATAAGTGGAAAAGGCGAGAGTGCGCGAGCACACAGGAGCAAAGACAAGCAGCGCAGCTTGATGCGTAGTAAAAAAATAATAAATAGACAACGGGTCGACCTCATTAGAAATAAAAACCCAAAAGATTAGATAGACAAACAAACAAACACATAAATGTGGAGAGAAGGGCAGTGCGCGCAGGAGCAAAGGTAAACAGCAGACAGACCTGAATCCTTATCTTTACAAGGTCGACCTCAGAACTTTGTTCAGTTGGTCTCCGTGACGGATAATGGAAGGAAGGGCAGGCAACTGGTCGACGTCATTTAAATAAACAAATAAAAAATAAGATAAACTCTCAGGAATAGATAAATAATAACAAAAAAATTGTAAAGTGCAGAAAGCGAGAGCGCGCGAATGCACTCAAGCAAACACAAACAGCACAGCACGATGCGTATTTTTTTTTAAAATTGACAAAATAAATCAAAACTAAAAATAAGTGGAAAAGGCGAGAGTGCGCAAGCACACAGGAGCAAAGACAAGCAGCGCAGCTTGATGCGTAGTAAAAAAAATAATAAATAGACAACTGGTCGACCTCATTAGAAATAAAAACCCAAAAGATTAGATAGACAAACAAACAAACACATAAATGTGTAGAGAAGGGCAGTGCACGCATGAGCAAAGGTAAACAGCTGACAGACCTGAATCCTTATTTTACAAGGTCGACCTCAGAACTTTGTTCAGTTTGTTCGGTGACGGATAATGGAAGGAAGGGCAGGCAACTGGTCGACTTCATTTAAATAAACAAAAAATAAGATAAACTCTCAGGAATAGATAAATAATAACAAAAAAATTGTAAAGTGGAGAAAGCGAGAGCGCGCGAATGCACTCAAGCAAACACAAACAGCACAGCACGATGCGTATTTTTTTTTAAATTGACAAAATAAATCAAAAATAAAAAAAATAAGTGGAAAAGGCGAGAGTGCGCGAGCACACAGGAGCAAAGACAAGCAGCGCAGCTTGATGCGTAGTAAAAAAAATAATAAATAGACAACTGGTCGACCTCATTAGAAATAAAAACCCAAAAGATTAGAGAGACAAACAAACAAACACATAAATGTGGAGAGAAGGGCAGTGCGCGCAGGAGCAAAGGTAAACAGCAGACAGACCTGAATCCTTATCTTTACAAGGACGACCTCAGAACTTTGTTAAGTTTGTCTCGGTGACGGATTATGGAAGGAAGGGCAGGCAACTGGTCGACTTCATTTAAATAAACAAATAAAAAATAAGATAAACTCTCAGGAATAGATAAATAATAACAAAAAAATTGTAAAGTGGAGAAAGCGAGAGCGCGCGAATGCACTCAAGCAAACACAAACAGCACAGCACGATGCGTATTTTTTTTTAATTGACAAAATTAATCAAAAATAAATCAAAAATAAAAATAAGTGGAAAAGGCGAGAGTGCGCGAGCACACAGGAGCAAAGAGAAGCAGCGCAGCTTGATGCGTAGTAAAAAAAATAATAAATAGACAGCAGGTCGACCTCATTAGAAATAAAAACCCAAAAGATTAGATAGACAAACAAACAAACACATAAATGTGGAGAGAAGGGCAGTGCGCGCAGGAGCAAAGGTAAACAGCAGACAGACCTGAATCCTTATCTTTACAAGGTCGACCTCAGAACTTTGTTCAGTTTGTCTCGGTGACGGATAATGGAAGGAAGGGCAGGCAACTGGTCGACTTCATTTAAATAAACAAATAAAAAATAAGATAAACTCTCAGGAATAGATAAATAATAACAAAGAAATTGTAAAGTGGAGAAAGCGAGAGCGCGCGAATGCACTCAAGCAAACACAAACAGCACAGCACGATGCGTATTTTTTTTAAAATTGACAAAATAAATCAAAAATAAATCAAAAATAAAAATAAGTGGAAAAGGCGAGAGTGCGCGAGCACACAGGAGCAAAGACAAGCAGCGCAGCTTGATGCGTAGTAAAAAAAATAATAAATACACAACTGGTCGACCTCATTAGAAATAAAAACCCAAAAGATTAGAGAGACAAACAAACAAACACATAAATGTGGAGAGAAGGGCAGTGCGCGCAGGATCAAATGTAAACAGCAGACAGACCTGAATCCTTATCTTTACAAGGTCGACCTCAGAACTTTGTTCAGTTGGTCTCGGTGACGGATAATGGAAGGAAGGGCAGGCAACTGGTCGACTTCATTTAAATAAACAAATAAAAAATAAGATAAACTCTCAGGAATAGATAAATAATAACAAAAAAATTGTAAAGTGGAGAAAGCGAGAGCGCGCGAATGCACTCAAGCAAAAACAAACAGCACAATACGATGCGTATTTTTTTTTAAAGTGACAAAATTAATCAAAATAAATCAAAAATAAAAATAAGTGGAAAAGGCGAGGGTGCGCGAGCACACAGGAGCAAAGACAAGCAGCGCAGCTTGATGCGTAGTAAAAAAAATAATAAATACACAACTGGTCGACCTCATTAGAAATAAAAACCCAAAAGATTAGAGAGACAAACAAACAAACACATAAATGTGGAGAGAAGGGCAGTGCGCGCAGGAGCAAATGTAAACAGCAGACAGACCTGAATCCTTATCTTTACAAGGTCGACCTCAGAACTTTGTTCAGTTGGTCTCGGTGACGGATAATGGAAGGAAGGGCAGGCAACTGGTCGACTTCATTTAAATAAACAAATAAAAAATAAGATAAACTCTCAGGAATAGATAAATAATAACAAAAAAATTGTAAAGTGGAGAAAGCGAGAGCGCGCGAATGCACTCAAGCAAAAACAAACAGCACAATACGATGCGTATTTTTTTTTTAAAGTGACAAAATTAATCAAAAATAAATCAAAAATAAAAATAAGTGGAAAAGGCGAGAGTGCGCGAGCACACAGGAGCAAAGACAAGCAGCGCAGCTTGATGCGTAGTAAAAAAATAATAAATAGACAACGGGTCGACCTCATTAGAAATAAAAACCCAAAAGATTAGATAGACAAACAAACAAACACATAAATGTGGAGAGAAGGGCAGTGCGCGCAGGAGCAAAGGTAAACAGCAGACAGACCTGAATCCTTATCTTTACAAGGTCGACCTCAGAACTTTGTTCAGTTGGTCTCGGTGACGGATAATGGAAGGAAGGGCAGGCAACTGGTCGACTTCATTTAAATAAACAAATAAAAAATAAGATAAACTCTCAGGAATAGATAAATAATAACAAAAAAATTGTAAAGTGGAGAAAGCGAGAGCGCGCGAATGCACTCAAGCAAAAACAAACAGCACAGCACGATGCGTATTTTTTTTTAAAGTGACAAAATTAATCAAAAATAAATCAAAAATAAAAATAAGTGGAAAAGGCGAGAGTGCGCGAGCACACAGGAGCAAAGACAAGCAGCGCAGCTTGATGCGTAGTAAAAAAAATAATAAATAGACAACGGGTCGACCTCATTAGAAATAAAAACCCAAAAGATTAGATAGACAAACAAACAAACACATAAATGTGGAGAGAAGGGCAGTGCGCGCAGGAGCAAAGGTAAACAGCAGACAGACCTGAATCCTTATCTTTACAAGGTCGACCTCAGAACTTTGTTCAGTTGGTCTCGGTGACGGATAATGGAAGGAAGGGCAGGCAACTGGTCGACGTCATTTAAATAAACAAATAAAAAATAAGATAATCTCTCAGGAATAGATAAATAATAACAAAAAAATTGTAAAGTGCAGAAAGCGAGAGCGCGCGAATGCACTCAAGAAAACACAAACAGCACAGCACGATGCGTATTTTTTTTAAATTGACAAAATAAATCAAAAATAAAAATAAGTGGAAAAGGCGAGAGTGCGCGAGCACACAGGAGCAAAGACAAGCAGCGCAGCTTGATGCGTAGTAAAAAAAATAATAAATAGACAACTGGTCGACCTCATTAGAAATAAAAACCCAAAGATTAGAGAGACAAATAAACAAACACATAAATGTGGAGAGAAGGGCAGTCCGCGCAGGAGCAAAGGTAAACAGCAGACAGACCTGAATCCTTATCTTTACAAGGACGACCTCAGAACTTTGTTAAGTTTGTCTCGGTGACGGATTATGGAAGGAAGGGCAGGCAACTGGTCGACTTCATTTAAATAAACAAATAAAAAATAAGATAAACTCTCAGGAATAGATAAATAATAACAAAAAAAAATTGTAAAGTGGAGAAAGCGAGAGCGCGCGAATGCACTCAAGCAAACACAAACAGCACAGCACGATGCGTATTTTTTTAAAATTGACAAAATTAATCAAAAATAAATCAAAAATAAAATAAGTGGAAAAGGCGAGAGTGCGCGAGCACACAGGAGCAAAGACAAGCAGCGCAGCTTGATGCGTAGTAAAAAAAATAATAAATAGACAGCGGGTCGACCTCATTAGAAATAAAAACCCAAAAGATTAGATAGACAAACAAACAAACACATAAATGTGGAGAGAAGGGCAGTGCGCGCAGGAGCAAAGGTAAACAGCAGACAGACCTGAATCCTTATCTTTACAAGGTCGACCTCAGAACTTTGTTCAGTTTGTCTCGGTGACGGATAATGGAAGGAAGGGCAGGCAACTGGTCGACTTCATTTAAATAAACAAATAAAAAATAAGATAAACTCTCAGGAATAGATAAATAATAACAAAAAAAATTGTAAAGTGCAGAAAGCGAGAGCGCGCGAATGCACTCAAGAAAACACAAACAGCACAGCACGATGCGTATTTTTTTTTAAAATTGACAAAATAAATCAAAACTAAAAATAAGTGGAAAAGGCGAGAGTGCGCAAGCACACAGGAGCAAAGACAAGCAGCGCAGCTTGATGCGTAGTAAAAAAAATAATAAATAGACAACTGGTCGACCTCTTTAGAAATAAAAACCCAAAAGATTAGATAGACAAACAAACAAACACATAAATGTGGAGAGAAGGGCAGTGCGCGCAGGAGCAAAGGTAAACAGCAGACAGACCTGAATCCTTATCTTTACAAGGTCGACCTCAGAACTTTGTTCAGTTGGTCTCGGTGACGGATAATGGAAGGAAGGGCAGGCAACTGGTCGACTTCGTTTAAATAAACAAATAAAAAATAAGATAAACTCTCAGGAATAGATAAATAATAACAAAAAAATTGTAAAGTGCAGAAAGCGAGAGCGCGCGAATGCACTCAAGCAAACACAAACAGCACAGCACGATGCGTATTTTTTTTTAAATTGAAAAAATAAATCAAAATAAATCAAAAATAAAAATAAGTGGAAAAGGCGAGAGTGCGCGAGCACACAGGAGCAAAGACAAGCAGCGCAGCTTGATGCGTAGTAAAAAAAATAATAAATAGACAACTGGTCGACCTCATTAGAAATAAAAACCCAAAAGATTAGATAGACAAACAAACAAACACATAAATGTGGAGAGAAGGGCAGTGCGCGCAGGAGCAAAGGTAAACAGCAGACAGACCTGAATCCTTATCTTTACAAGGTCGACCTCAGAACTTTGTTCAGTTTGTCTCGGTGACGGATAATGGAAGGAAGGGCAGGCAACTGGTCGACTTCATTTAAATAAACAAAAAATAAGATAAACTCTCAGGAATAGATAAATAATAACAAAAAAATTGTAAAGTGGAGAAAGCGAGAGCGCGCGAATGCACTCAAGCAAACACAAACAGCACAGCACGATGCGTATTTTTTTTAAATTGACAAAATAAACCAAAACTAAAAATAAGTGGAAAAGGAGAGAGTGCGCGAGCACACAGGAGCAAAGACAAGCAGCGCAGCTTGATGCGTAGTAAAAAAAATAATAAATAGACAACTGGTCGACCTCATTAGAAATAAAAACCCAAAAGATTAGAGAGACAAACAAACAAACACATAAATGTGGAGAGAAGGGCAGTCCGCGCAGGAGCAAAGGTAAACAGCAGACAGACCTGAATCCTTATCTTTACAAGGACGACCTCAGAACTTTGTTAAGTTTGTCTCGGTGACGGATTATGGAAGGAACAGCAGGCAACTGGTCGACTTCATTTAAATAAACAAATAAAAAATAAGATAAACTCTCAGGATAGATAAATAATAACAAAAAAATTGTAAAGTGGAGAAAGCGAGAGCGCGCGAATGCACTCAAGCAAACACAAACAGCACAGCACGATGCGTATTTTTTTTAAAATTGACAAAATAAATCAAAAATAAATCAAAAATAAAAATAAGTGGAAAAGGCGAGAGTGCGCGAGCACACAGGAGCAAAGACAAGCAGCGCAGCTTGATGCGTAGTAAAAAAAATAATAAATAGACAACTGGTCGACCTCATTAGAAATAAAAACCCAAAAGATTAGATAGACAAACAAACAAACACATAAATGTGGAGAGAAGGGCAGTGCGCGCAGGAGCAAAGGTAAACAGCAGACAGACCTGAATCCTTATCTTTACAAGGTCGACCTCAGAACTTTGTTCAGTTGGTCTCGGTGACGGATAATGGAAGGAAGGGCAGGCAACTGGTCGACTTCATTTAAATAAACAAATAAAAAATAAGATAAACTCTCAGGAATAGATAAATAATAACAAAAAAATTGTAAAGTGCAGAAAGCGAGAGCGCGCGAATGCACTCATGCAAACACAAACAGCACAGCACGATGCGTATTTTTTTTTAAATTGAAAAAATAAATCAAAATAAATCAAAAATAAAAATAAGTGGAAAAGGCGAGAGTGCGCGAGCACACAGGAGCAAAGACAAGCAGCGCAGCTTGATGCGTAGTAAAAAAAATAATAAATAGACAACTGGTCGACCTCATTAGAAATAAAAACCCAAAAGATTAGATAGACAAACAAACAAACCCATTAATGTGGAGAGAAGGGCAGTGCGCGCAGGAGCAAAGGTAAACAGAAGACAGACCTGAATCCTTATCTTTACAAGGTCGACCTCAGAACTTTGTTCAGTTTGTCTCGGTGACGGATAATGGAAGGAAGGGCAGGCAACTGGTCGACTTCATTTAAATAAACAAATAAAAAATAAGATAAACTCTCAGGAATAGATAAATAATAACAAAAAAATTGTAAAGTGGAGAAAGCGAGAGCGCGCGAATGCACTCCAGCAAACACAAACAGCACAGCACGATGCGTATTTTTTTTAAATTGACAAAATAAATCAAAAATAAAAATAAGTGGAAAAGGCGAGAGTGCGCGAGCACACAGGAGCAAAGACAAGCAGCGCAGCTTGATGCGTAGTAAAAAAAATAATAAATAGACAACTGGTCGACCTCATTAGAAATAAAAACCCAAAAGATTAGACAGACAAACAAACAAACACATAAATGTGGAGAGAAGGGCAGTGCGCGCAGGAGCAAAGGTAAACATCAGACAGACCTGAATCCTTATCTTTACAAGGTCGACCTCAGAACTTTGTTCAGTTTGTCTCGGTGACGATAATGGAAGGAAGGGCAGGCAACTGGTCGACTTCTTTAAATAAGCAAATAAAAATAACATAAATTCTCAGGAATAGATAAATAATAACAAAAAATTGTAAAGTGGAGAAAGCGAGAGCGCGCGAATGCACTCAAGCAAACACAAACAGCACAGCACGATGCGTATTTTTTTTAAATTGACAAAATAAATCAAAAATAAATCAAAAATAAAAATTAGTGGAAAAGGCGAGAGTGCACGAGCACACAGGAGCAAAGACAAGCAGCGCAGCTTGATGCGTAGTAAAAAAAATAATAAATAGACAACTGGTCGACTTCATTTGAAATAAAAACCCAAAAGATTAGATAGACAAACAAACAAACACATAAATGTGGAGAGAAGGGCAGTGCGCGCAGGAGCAAAGGTAAACAGCAGACAGACCTGAATCCTTATCTTTACAAGGTCGACCTCAGAACTTTGTTCAGTTTGTCTCGGTGACGGATAATGGAAGGAAGGGCAGGCAACTGGTCGACTTCATTTAAATAAACAAATAAAATATAAGATAAACTCTCAGGAATAGATAAATAATAACAAAAAAATTGTAAAGTGGAGAAAGCGAGAGCGCGCGAATGCACTCAAGCAAACACAAACAGCACAGCACGATGCGTATTTTTTTTAAATTGACAAAATAAATCAAAATAAATCAAAAATAAAAATAAGTGGAAAAGGCGAGAGTGCGCGAGCACACAGGAGCAAAGACAAGCAGGGCAGCTTGATGCGTATTAAAAAAAATAATCAATAGACAACTGGTCGACCTCATTAGAAATAAAATCCCAAAAGATTAGATAGACAAACAAACAAACACATAAATGTGGAGAGAAGGGCAGTGCGCACAGGAGCAAAGGTAAACAGCCGACAGACCTGAATCCTTATCTTTACAAGGGCGACTTCAGAACTTTGTTCAGTTTGTCTCGGTGACGGATAATGGAAGGAAGGGCAGGCAACTGGTCGACTTCATTTAAATAAACAAATAAATAATAAGATAAACTCTCAGGAATAGATAAATAAAAACAAAAAAATTGTAAAGTGGAGAAAGCGAGAGCGCGCGAATGCACTCAAGCAAACACAAACAGCACAGCACGATGCGTATTTTTTTTTTAAATTAACAAAAT
>NW_025958638.1:0-44865 GCF_023159225.1 Perognathus longimembris pacificus | reverse complement strand
CAGCAGACAGACCTGAATCCTTATCTTTACAAGGTCGACCTCAGAACTTTGTTCAGTTTGTCTCGGTGACGGATAATGGAAGGAAGGGCAGGCAACTGGTCGACTTCATTTAAATAAACAAAAAAAAATAAGATAAACTCTCAGGAATAGATAAATAATAACAAAAATTGTAAAGTGGAGAAAGCGAGAGCGCGCGAATGCACTCAAGCAAACACAAACAGCACAGCACGATGCGTATTTTTTTTAAATTGACAAAATAAATCAAAAATAAATCAAAAATAAAAATAAGTGGAAAAGGCGAGAGTGCGCGAGCACACAGGAGCAAAGACAAGCAGCGCAGCTTGATGCGTAGTAAAAAAATAATAAATAGACAACTGGTCGACCTCATTAGAAATAAAAACCCAAAAGATTAGATAGACAAACAAACAAACACATAAATGTGGAGAGAAGGGCAGTGCGCGCAGGAGCAAAGGTAAACAGCAGACAGACCTGAATCCTTATCTTTACAAGGTCGACCTCAGAACTTTGTTCAGTTTGTCTCGGTGACGGATAATGGAAGGAAGGGCAGGCAACTGGTCGACTTCATTTAAATAAACAAATAAAAAATAAGATAAACTCTCAGGAATAGATAAATAATAACAAAAAAATTGTAAAGTGGAGAAAGCGAGAGCGCGCGAATGCACTCAAGCAAACACAAACAGCACAGCACGATGCGTATTTTTTTTAAATTGACAAAATAAATCAAAAATAAATCAAAAATAAAAATAAGTGGAAAAGGCGAGAGTGCGCGAGCACACAGGAGCAAAGACAAGCAGCGCAGCTTGATGCGTAGTAAAAAAAATAATAAATAGACAACTGGTCGACCTCATTAGAAATAAAAACCCAAAAGATTAGATAGACAAACAAACAAACACATAAATGTGGAGAGAAGGGCAGTGCGGGCAGGAGCAAAGGTAAACAGCAGACAGACCTGAATCCTTATCTTTACAAGGTCGACCTCAGAACTTTGTTCAGTTTGTCTCGGTGACGGATAATGGAAGGAAGGGCAGGCAACTGGTCGACTTCATTTAAATAAACAAATAAAAAATAAGATAAACTCTCAGGAATAGATAAATAATAACAAAAAAATTGTAAAGTGGAGAAAGCGAGAGCGCGGGAATGCACTCAAGCAAACACAAACAGCACAGCACGATGCGTATTTTTTTTAAATTGACAAAATAAATCAAAAATAAATCAAAAATAAAAATAAGTGGAAAAGGCGAGAGTGCGCGAGCACACAGGAGCAAAGACAAGCAGCGCAGCTTGATGCGTAGTAAAAAAATATAAATAGACAACTGGTCGACCTCATTAGAAATAAAAACCCAAAAGATTAGATAGACAAACAAACAAACACATAAATGTGGAGAGAAGGGCAGTGCGCGCAGGAGCAAAGGTAAACAGCAGACAGACCTGAATCCTTATCTTTACAAGGTCGACCTCAGAACTTTGTTCAGTTTGTCTCGGTGACGGATAATGGAAGGAAGGGCAGGCAACTGGTCGACTTCATTTAAATAAACAAATAAAAAATAAGATAAACTCTCAGGAATAGATAAATAATAACAAAAAAATAGTAAAGTGGAGAAAGCGAGAGCGCGCGAATGCACTCAAGCAAACACAAACAGCACAGCACGATGCGTATTTTTTTTTAAATTGACAAAATAATATCAAAAATAAATCAAAAATAAAAATAAGTGGAAAAGGCGAGAGTGCGCGAGCACACAGGAGCAAAGACAAGCAGCGCAGCTTGATGCGTAGTAAAAAAAATAATAAATAGACAACTGGTCGACCTCATTAGAAATAAAAACCCAAAGATTAGATAGACAAACAAACAAACACATAAATGTGGAGAGAAGGGCAGTGCGCTCAGGAGCAAAGGTAAACAGCAGACAGACCTGAATCCTTATCTTTACAAGGTCGACCTCAGAACTTTGTTCAGTTTGTCTCGGTGACGGATAATGGAAGGAAGGGCAGGCAACTGGTCGACTTCGTTTAAATAAACAAATAAAAAATAAGATAAACTCTCAGGAATAGATAAATAATAACAAAAAAATTGTAAAGTGGAGAAAGCGAGAGCGCGCGAATGCACTCAAGCAAACACAAACAGCACAGCACGATGCGTATTTTTTTTTAAATTGACAAAATAAATCAAAATAAATCAAAAATAAAAATAAGTGGAAAAGGCGAGAGTGCGCGAGCACACAGGAGCAAAGACAAGCAGCGCAGCTTGATGCGTAGTAAAAAAAATAATAAATAGACAACTGGTCGACCTCATTAGAAATAAAAACCCAAAGATTAGATAGACAAACAAACAAACACATAAATGTGGAGAGAAGGGCAGTGCGCGCAGGAGCAAAGGTAAACAGCAGACAGACCTGAATCCTTATCTTTACAAGGTCGACCTCAGAACTTTGTTCAGTTTGTCTCGGTGACGGATAATGGAAGGAAGGGCAGGCAACTGGTCGACTTCATTTAAATAAACAAATAAAAAATAAGATAAACTCTCAGGAATAGATAAATAATAACAAAAAAATTGTAAAGTGGAGAAAGCGAGAGCGCGCGAATGCACTCAAGCAAACACAAACAGCACAGCACGATGCGTATTTTTTTTTAAATTGACAAAATAAATCAAAAATAAATCAAAAATAAAAATAAGTGGAAAAGGCGAGAGTGCGCGAGCACACAGGAGCAAAGACAAGCAGCGCAGCTTGATGCGTAGTAAAAAAAATAATAAATAGACAACTGGTCGACCTCATTAGAAATAAAAACCCAAAAGATTAGATAGACAAACAAACAAACACATAAATGTGGAGAGAAGGGCAGTGCGCGCAGGAGCAAAGGTAAACAGCAGACAGACCTGAATCCTTATCTTTTCAAGGTCGACCTCAGAACTTTGTTCAGTTTGTCTCGGTGACGGATAATGGAAGGAAGGGCAGGCAACTGGTCGACTTCATTTAAATAAACAAATAAAAAATAAGATAAACTCTCAGGAATAGATAAATAATAACAAAAAATTGTAAAGTGGAGAAAGCGAGAGCGCGCGAATGCACTCAAGCAAACACAAACAGCACAGCACGATGCGTATTTTTTTTAAATTGAAAAAATAAACCAAAAATAAATCAAAAATAAAAATAAGTGGAAAAGGCGACAGTGCGCGAGCACACAGGAGCAAAGACAAGCAGCGCAGCTTGATGCGTATTAAAAAAATAGTAAATAGACAACTGGTCGACCTCATTAGAAATAAAAACCCAAAAGATTAGATAGACAAACAAACAAACACATAAATGTGGAGAGAAGGGCAGTTCGCGCAGGAGCAAAGGTAAACAGCAGACAGACCTGAATCCTTATCTTTACAAGGTCGACCTCAGAACTTTGTTCAGTTTGTCTCGGTGACGGATAATGGAAGGAAGGGCAGGCAACTGGTCGACTTCATTTAAATAAACAAATAAAAAATAAGATAAACTCTCAGGAATAGATAAAGAATAACAAAAAAATAGTAAAGTGGAGAAAGCGAGAGCGCGCGAATGCACTCAAGCAAACACAAACAGCACAGCACGATGCGTATTTTTTTAAATTGACAAAATAAATCAAATATAAATCAAAAATAAAAATAAGTGGAAAAGGCGAGAGTGCGCGAGCACACAGGAGCAAAGACAAGCAGCGCAGCTTGATGCGTAGTAAAAAAATAATAAATAGACAACTGGTCGACCTCATTAGAAAGAAAAACCCAAACGATTAGATAGACAACAAACAAACACAGAAATTTGGAGAGAAGGGCAGAGCGCTCAGGAGCAAAGGTAAACAGCAGACAGACCTGAATCCTTATCTTTACAAGGTCGACCTCAGATGTTTGTTCAGTTTGTCTCGGTGACGGATAATGGAAGGAAGGGCAGGCAACTGGTCGACTTCGTTTAAATACACAAATAAAAAATAAGATAAACTCTCAGGAATAGATAAATAATAACAAAAAAATTGTAAAGTGGAGAAAGCGAGAGCGCGCGAATGCACTCAAGCAAACACAAACAGCACAGCACGATGCGTATTTTTTTTTAAAATTGACAAAATAAATCACAAATAAATCAAAAATAAAAATAAGTGGAAAAGGCGAGTGTGCGCGAGCACACAAGAGCAAAGACAAGCAGCGCAGCTTGATGCGTAGTAAAAAAAATAATAAATGGACAACTGGTCGACCTCATTAGAAATAAAAACCCAAGAGATTAGATAGACAAACAAACAAACACATAAATGTGGAGAGAAGGGCAGTGCGCGCAGGAGCAAAGGTAAACAGCAGACAGACCTGATTCCTTATCTTTACAAGGTCGACCTCAGAACTTTGTTCAGTTTGTCTCGGTGAAGGATAATGGAAGGAAGGGCAGGCAACTGGTCGACTTCATTTAAATAAACAAATAAAAAATAAGATAAACTCTCAGGAATAGATAAATAATAACAAAAAAATTGTAAAGTGGAGAAAGCGAGAGCGCGCGAATGCACTCAAGCAAACACAAACAGCACAGCACGATGCGTATTTTTTTTAAATTGAAAAAATAAACCAAAAATAAATCAAAAATAAAAATAAGTGGAAAAGGCGACAGTGCGCGAGCACACAGGAGCAAAGACAAGCAGCGCAGCTTGATGCGTATTAAAAAAATAGTAAATAGACAACTGGTCGACCTCATTAGAAATAAAAACCCAAAAGATTAGATAGACAAACAAACAAACACATAAATGTGGAGAGAAGGGCAGTTCGCGCAGGAGCAAAGGTAAACAGCAGACAGACCTGAATCCTTATCTTTACAAGGTCGACCTCAGAACTTTGTTCAGTTTGTCTCGGTGACGGATAATGGAAGGAAGGGCAGGCAACTGGTCGACTTCATTTAAATAAACAAATAAAAAATAAGATAAACTCTCAGGAATAGATAAAGAATAACAAAAAAATAGTAAAGTGGAGAAAGCGAGAGCGCGCGAATGCACTCAAGCAAACACAAACAGCACAGCACGATGCGTATTTTTTTTAAATTGACAAAATAAATCAAATATAAATCAAAAATAAAAATAAGTGGAAAAGGCGAGAGTGCGCGAGCACACAGGAGCAAAGACAAGCAGCGCAGCTTGATGCGTAGTAAAAAAATAATAAATAGACAACTGGTCGACCTCATTAGAAATAAAAACCCAAACGATTAGATAGACAACAAACAAACACATAAATTTGGAGAGAAGGGCAGCGCTCAGGAGCAAAGGTAAACAGCAGACAGACCTGAATCCTTATCTTTACAAGGTCGACCTCAGATGTTTGTTCAGTTTGTCTCGGTGACGGATAATGGAAGGAAGGGCAGGCAACTGGTCGACTTCATTTAAATAAACAAATAAAAAATAAGATAAACTCTCAGGAATAGATAAAGAATAACAAAAAAATAGTAAAGTGGAGAAAGCGAGAGCGCGCGAATGCACTCAAGCAAACACAAACAGCACAGCACGATGCGTATTTTTTTTTAAATTGACAAAATAAATCAAAATAAATCAAAAATAAAAATAAGTGGAAAAGGCGAGAGTGCGCGAGCACACAGGAGCAAAGACAAGCAGCGCAGCTTGATGCGTAGTAAAAAAATAATAAATAGACAACTGGTCGACCTCATTAGAAATAAAAACCCAAACGATTAGATAGACAACAAACAAACACAGAAATTTGGAGAGAAGGGCAGAGCGCTCAGGAGCAAAGGTAAACAGCAGACAGACCTGAATCCTTATCTTTACAAGGTCGACCTCAGATGTTTGTTCAGTTTGTCTCGGTGACGGATAATGGAAGGAAGGGCAGGCAACTGGTCGACTTCGTTTAAATACACAAATAAAAAATAAGATAAACTCTCAGGAATAGATAAATAATAACAAAAAAATTGTAAAGTGGAGAAAGCGAGAGCGCGCGAATGCACTCAAGCAAACACAAACAGCACAGCACGATGCGTATTTTTTTTTAAAATTGACAAAATAAATCACAAATAAATCAAAAATAAAAATAAGTGGAAAAGGCGAGTGTGCGCGAGCACACAAGAGCAAAGACAAGCAGCGCAGCTTGATGCGTAGTAAAAAAAATAATAAATGGACAACTGGTCGACCTCATTAGAAATAAAAACCCAAGAGATTAGATAGACAAACAAACAAACACATAAATGTGGAGAGAAGGGCAGTGCGCGCAGGAGCAAAGGTAAACAGCAGACAGACCTGATTCCTTATCTTTACAAGGTCGACCTCAGAACTTTGTTCAGTTTGTCTCGGTGAAGGATAATGGAAGGAAGGGCAGGCAACTGGTCGACTTCATTTAAATAAACAAATAAAAAATAAGATAAACTCTCAGGAATAGATAAATAATAACAAAAAAATTGTAAAGTGGAGAAAGCGAGAGCGCGCGAATGCACTCAAGCAAACACAAACAGCACAGCACGATGCGTATTTTTTTTAAATTGAAAAAATAAACCAAAAATAAATCAAAAATAAAAATAAGTGGAAAAGGCGACAGTGCGCGAGCACACAGGAGCAAAGACAAGCAGCGCAGCTTGATGCGTATTAAAAAAATAGTAAATAGACAACTGGTCGACCTCATTAGAAATAAAAACCCAAAAGATTAGATAGACAAACAAACAAACACATAAATGTGGAGAGAAGGGCAGTTCGCGCAGGAGCAAAGGTAAACAGCAGACAGACCTGAATCCTTATCTTTACAAGGTCGACCTCAGAACTTTGTTCAGTTTGTCTCGGTGACGGATAATGGAAGGAAGGGCAGGCAACTGGTCGACTTCATTTAAATAAACAAATAAAAAATAAGATAAACTCTCAGGAATAGATAAAGAATAACAAAAAAATAGTAAAGTGGAGAAAGCGAGAGCGCGCGAATGCACTCAAGCAAACACAAACAGCACAGCACGATGCGTATTTTTTTTTAAATTGACAAAATAAATCAAAAATAAATCAAAAATAAAAATAAGTGGAAAAGGCGAGAGTGCGCGAGCACACAGGAGCAAAGACAAGCAGCGCAGCTTGATGCGTAGTAAAAAAATAATAAATAGACAACTGGTCGACCTCATTAGAAATAAAAACCCAAACGATTAGATAGACAACAAACAAACACAGAAATTTGGAGAGAAGGGCAGAGCGCTCAGGAGCAAAGGTAAACAGCAGACAGACCTGAATCCTTATCTTTACAAGGTCGACCTCAGATCTTTGTTCAGTTTGTCTCGGTGACGGATAATGGAAGGAAGGGCAGGCAACTGGTCGACTTCGTTTAAATACACAAATAAAAAATAAGATAAACTCTCAGGAATAGATAAATAATAACAAAAAAATTGTAAAGTGGAGAAAGCGAGAGCGCGCGAATGCACTCAAGCAAACACAAACAGCACAGCACGATGCGTATTTTTTTTTAAAATTGACAAAATAAATCACAAATAAATCAAAAATAAAAATAAGTGGAAAAGGCGAGTGTGCGCGAGCACACAAGAGCAAAGACAAGCAGCGCAGCTTGATGCGTAGTAAAAAAAATAATAAATGGACAACTGGTCGACCTCATTAGAAATAAAAACCCAAGAGATTAGATAGACAAACAAACAAACACATAAATGTGGAGAGAAGGGCAGTGCGCGCAGGAGCAAAGGTAAACAGCAGACAGACCTGATTCCTTATCTTTACAAGGTCGACCTCAGAACTTTGTTCAGTTTGTCTCGGTGAAGGATAATGGAAGGAAGGGCAGGCAACTGGTCGACTTCATTTAAATAAACAAATAAAAAATAAGATAAACTCTCAGGAATAGATAAATAATAACAAAAAAATTGTAAAGTGGAGAAAGCGAGAGCGCGCGAATGCACCCAAGCAAACACAAACAGCACAGCACGATACGTATTTTTTTTTAAAATTGACAAAATAAATCAAAAATAAATCAAAAATAAAAATAAGTGGAAAAGGCGAGAGTGCGGGAGCACACAGGAGCAAAGACAAGCAGCGCAGCTTGATGCGTAGTAAAAAAAATAATAAATAGACAACTGGTCGACCTCATTAGAAATAAAAACCCAAAAGATTAGATAGACAAACAAACAAACACATAAATGTGGAGAGAAGGGCAGTGCGCGCAGGAGCAAAGGTAAACAGCAGACAGACCTGAATCCTTATCTTTACAAGGTCGACCTCAGAACTTTGTTCAGTTTGTCTCGGTGACGGATAATGGAAGGAAGGGCAGGCAACTGGTCGACTTCATTTAAATAAACAAATAAAAAATAAAATAAACTCTCAGGAATAGATAAATAATAACAAAAAAAATTGTAAAGTGGAGAAAGCGAGAGCGCGCGAATGCTCTCAAGAAACCACAAACAGCACAGCACGATGCGTATTTTTTTTAAATTGACAAAATGAATCAAAAATAAATCAAAGATAAAAATAAGTGGAAAAGTCGAGAGTGCGCGAGCACACAGGAGCAAAGACAAGCAGCGCAGCTTGATGCGTAGTAAAAAAAATAATAAATAGACAACTGGTCGACCTCATTAGAAATAAAAACCCAAAAGATTAGATAGACAAACAAACAAACACATAAATGTGGAGAGAAGGGCAGTGCGCGCAGGAGCAAAGGTAAACAGCAGACAGACCTGAATCCTTATCTTTACAAGGTCGACCTCAGAACTTTGTTCAGTTTGTCTCGGTGACGGATAATGGAAGGAAGGGCAGGCAACTGGTCGACTTCATTTAAATAAACAAAAAAAAATAAGATAAACTCTCAGGAATAGATAAATAATAACAAAAAATTGTAAAGTGGAGAAAGCGAGAGCGCGCGAATGCACTCAAGCAAACACAAACAGCACAGCACGATGCGTATTTTTTTTAAATTGACAAAATAAATCAAAAATAAATCAAAAATAAAAATAAGTGGAAAAGGCGAGAGTGCGCGAGCACACAGGAGCAAAGACAAGCAGCGCAGCTTGATGCGTAGTAAAAAAAATAATAAATAGACAACTGGTCGACCTCATTAGAAATAAAAACCCAAAAGATTAGATAGACAAACAAACAAACACATAAATGTGGAGAGAAGGGCAGAGCGCGCAGGAGCAAAGGTAAACAGCAGACAGACCTGAATCCTTATCTTTACAAGGTCGACCTCAGAACTTTGTTCAGTTTGTCTCGGTGACGGATAATGGAAGGAAGGGCAGGCAACTGGTCGACTAAATTTAAATAAACAAAAAATAAGATAAACTCTCAGGAATAGATAAATAATAACAAAAAAATTGTAAAGTGGAGAATGCGAGAGCGCGCGAATGCACTCAAGCAAACACAAACAGCACAGCACGATGCGTATTTTTTTTAAATGGACAAAATAAATCAAAAATAAATCAAAAATAAAAATAAGTGGAAAAGGCGAGAGTGCGCGAGCACACAGGAGCAAAGACAAGCAGCGCAGCTTGATGCGTAGTAAAAAAAATAATAAATAGACAACTGGTCGACCTCATTAGAAATAAAAACCCAAAAGATTAGATAGACAAACAAACAAACACATAAATGTGGAGAGAAGGGCAGTGCGCGCAGGAGCAAAGGTAAACAGCAGACAGACCTGAATCCTTATCTTTACAAGGTCGACCTCAGAACTTTGTTCAGTTTGTCTCGGTGACGGATAATGGAAGGAAGGGCAGGCAACTGGTCGACTTCATTTAAATAAACAAATAAAAAATAAGATAAACTCTCAGGAATAGATAAATAATAACAAAAAAATTGTAAAGTGGAGAAAGCGAGAGCGCGCGAGTGCACTCAAGCAAACACAAACAGCACAGCACGATGCGTATTGTTTTTAAAATTGACAAAATAAATCAAAAATAAAAACAAGTGGAAAAGGCGAGTGTGCGCGAGCACACAGGAGCAAAGACAAGCAGCGCAGCTTGATGCGTAGTAAAAAAAATAATAAATAGATAACTGGTCTAAGTCATTAGAAATAAAAACCCAAAAGATTAGATAGACAAACAAACAAACACATAAATTTGGAGAGAAGGGCAGTGCGCGCAGGAGCAAAGGTAAACAGCAGACAGACCTGAATCCTTATCTTTACAAGGTCGACCTCAGAACTTTGTTCAGTTTGTCTCGGTGACGGATAATGGAAGGAAGGGCAGGCAACTGGTCGACTTCATTTAAATAAACAAATAAAAATTAAGATAAACTCTCAGGAATAGATAAATAATAACAAAATTTGTAAAGTGGAGAAAGCGAGAGCGCGCGAATGCACTCAAGCAAACACAAACAGCACAGCACGATGCGTATTTTTTTTTAAATGGACAAAATAAATCAAAAATAAATCAAAAATAAAAATAAGTGGAAAAGGCGAGAGTGCGCGAGCACACAGGAGCAAAGACAAGCAGCGAAGCTTGATGCGTATTAAAAAAAATAATAAATATACAACTGGTCGACCTCATTAGAAATAAAAACCCAAAAGATTAGATAGACAAACAAACAAACACATAAATGTGGAGAGAAGGGCAGTGCGGGCAGGAGCAAAGGTAAACAGCAGACAGACCTGAATCCTTATCTTTACAAGGTCGACCTCAGAACTTTGTTCAGTTTGTCTCGGTGATGGATAATGGAAGGAAGGGCAGGCAACTGGTCGACTTCATTTAAATAAACAAATAAAAAATAAGATAAACTCTCAGGAATAGATAAATAATAACAAAATTTGTAAAGTGGAGAAAGCGAGAGTGCGCGAATGCACTCAAGCAAACACAAACAGCACAGCACGATGCGTATTTTTTTTTTAAATTGACAAAATAAATCAAAAATAAATCAAAAATAAAAATAAGTGGAAAAGGCGAGAGTGCGCGAGCACACAGGAGCAAAGACAAGCAGCGCAGCTTGATGCGTATTAAAAAAAATAATAAATAGACAACTGGTCGACCTCATTAGAAATAAAAACCCAAAAGATTAGATAGACAAACAAACAAACACATAAATGTGGAGAGAAGGGCAGTGCGGGCAGGAGCAAAGGTAAACAGCAGACAGACCTGAATCCTTATCTTTACAAGGTCGACCTCAGAACTTTGTTCAGTTTGTCTCGGTGACGGATAATGGAAGGAAGGGCAGGCAACTGGTCGACTTCATTTAAATAAACAAATAAAAAATAAGATAAACTCTCAGGAATAGATAAATAATAACAAAAAAATTGTAAAGTGGAGAAAGCGAGAGCGTGCGAATGCACTCAAGCAAACACAAACAGCACAGCACGATGCGTATTTTTTTTTAAATTGACAAAATAAATCAAAAATAAATCAAAGATAAAAATAAGTGGAAAAGGCGAGAGTGCGCGAGCACACAGGAGCAAAGACAAGCATCGCAGCTTGATGCGTAGTAAAAAAAATAATAAATAGACAACTGGTCGACCTCATTAGAAATAAAAACCCAAAAGATTAGATAGACAAACAAACAAACACATAAATGTGGAGAGAAGGGCAGTGCGTGCAGGAGCAAAGGTAAAGAGCAGACAGACCTGAATCCTTATCTTTACAAGGTCTACCTCAGAACTTTGTTCAGTTTGTCTCGGTGACGGATAATGGAAGGAAGGGCAGGCAACTGGTCGACTTCATTTAAATAAACAAATAAAAATTAAGATAAACTCTCAGGAATAGATAAATAATAACAAAATTTGTAAAGTGGAGAAAGCGAGAGCGCGCGAATGCACTCAAGCAAACGCAAACAGCACAGCACGATGCGTATTTTTTTTTAAATGGACAAAATAAATCAAAAATAAATCAAAAATAAAAATAAGTGGAAAAGGCGAGAGTGCGCGAGCACACAGGAGCAAAGACAAGCAGCGAAGCTTGATGCGTATTAAAAAAAATAATAAATATACAACTGGTCGACCTCATTAGAAATAAAAACCCAAAAGATTAGATAGACAAACAAACAAACACATAAATGTGGAGAGAAGGGCAGTGCGTGCAGGAGCAAAGGTAAACAGCAGACAGACCTGAATCCTTATCTTTACAAGGTCTACCTCAGAACTTTGTTCAGTTTGTCTCGGTGACGGATAATGGAAGGAAGGGCAGGCAACTGGTCGACTTCATTTAAATAAACAAATAAAAAATAAGATAAACTCTCAGGAATAGATAGATAATAACAAAAAATTTGAAAGTGGAGAAAGCGAGAGCGCGCGAATGCACTCAAGTAAACACAAACAGCACAGCACGATGCGTATTTTTTTTTAAATTGACAAAATAAATCAAAAATAAATCAAAAATAAAAATAAGTGGAAAAGGCGAGAGTGCGCGAGCACACAAGAGCAAAGACAAGCAGCGAAGCTTGATGCGTAGTAAAAAAAAAAAAAAATAGACAACTGGTCGACCTCATTAGAAATAAAAACCCAAAAGATTTGATAGACAAACAAACAAACACATAAATGTGGAGAGAAGGGCAGTGCGCGCAGGAGCAAAGGTAAACAGCAGACAGACCTGAATCCTTATCTTTACAAGGTCGACCTCAGAACTTTGTTCAGTTTGTCTCGGTGACGGATAATGGAAGGAAGGGCAGGCAACTGGTCGACTTCATTTAAATAAACAAATAAAAAATAAGATAAACTCTCAGGAATAGAGAAATAATAACAAAAAAATTGTAAAGTGGAGAAAGCGAGAGCGCGCGAATGCACTCAAGCAAACACAAACAGCACAGTACATTGCGTATTTTTTTTTTAAATTGACAAAATAAATCAAAAATAAATCAAAAATAAAAATAAGTGGAAAAGGCGAGAAGGCGCGAGCAAACAGGAGCAAAGACAAGCAGCGCAGCTTGATGCGTATTAAAAAAAATAATAAATAGACAACTGGTCGACCTCATTAGAAATAAAAACCCAAAAGATTCGATAGACAAACAAACAAACACATAAATGTGGAGAGAAGGGCAGTGCGCGCAGGAGCAAAGGTATACAGCAGACAGACCTGAATCCTTATCTTTACAAGGTCGACCTCAGAACTTTGTTCAGTTTGTCTCGGTGACGGATAATGGAAGGAAGGGCAGGCAACTGGTCGACTTCATTTAAATAAACAAATAAAAAATAAGATAAATTCTCAGGAATAGATAAATAATAACAAAAAAAATTGTAAAGTGGAGAAAGCGAGAGCGCGCGAATGCACTCAAGCAAACAAAAACATCACAGCACGATGCGTATTTTTTTTAAATTGACAAAATAAATCAAAAATAAAACAAAAATAAAAATAAGTGGAAAAGGCTAGAGTGTGCGAGCACACAGGAGCAAAGACAAGCAGCGCAGCTTGATGCGTAGTAAAAAAAATAATAAATAGACAACTGGTCTACCTCATTAGAAATAAAAACCCAAAAGATTAGATAGACAAACAAACAAACACATAAATGTGGAGAGAAGGGCAGTGCGCGCAGGAGCAAAAGTAAACAGCAGACAGACCTGAATCCTTATCTTTACAAGGTCGACCTCAGAACTTTGTTCAGTTTGTCTCGGTGACGGATAATGGAAGGAAGGGCAGGCAACTGGTCGACTTCATTTAAATAAACAAATAAAAAATAAGATAAACTCTCAGGAATAGATAAATAATAACAAAAAAATTGTAAAGTGGAGAAAGCGAGAGCGCGCGAATGCACTCAAGCAAACACAAACAGCACAGCACGATGCGTATTTTTTTTTAAATTGACAAAATAAATCAAAAATAAATCAAAAATAAAAATAAGTGGAAAAGGCGAGAGTGCGCGAGCACACAGGAGCAAAGACAAGCAGCGCAGCTTGATGCGTAGTAAAAAAAATAATAAATAGATAACTGGTCGAAGTCATTAGAAATAAAAACCCAAAAGATTAGATAGACAAACAAACAAACACATAAATGTGGAGAGAAGGGCAGTGCGCGCAGAAGCAAAGGTAAACAGCAGACAGACCTGAATCCTTATCTTTACAAGGTCGATCTCAGAACTTTGTTCAGTTTGTCTCGGTGACGGATAATGGAAGGAAGGGCAGGCAACTGGTCGACTTCATTTAAATAAACAAATAAAAATTAATATAAACTCTCAGGAATAGATAAATAATAACAAAATTTGTAAAGTGGAGAAAGCGAGAGCGCGCGAATGCACTCAAGCAAACACAAACAGCACAGCACGATGCGTATTTTTTTTTAAATTGACAAAATAAATCAAAAATAAATCAAAAATAAAAATAAGTGGAAAAGGCGAGAGTGCGCGAGTACACAGGAGCAAAGACAAGCAGCGCAGCTTGATGCGTATTAAAAAAAATAATAAATAGACAACTGGTCGACCTCATTAGAAATAAAAACCCAAAAGATTAGATAGACAAACAAACAAACACATAAATGTGGAGAGAAGGGCAGTGCGGGCAGGAGCAAAGGTAAACAGCAGACAGACCTGAATCCTTATCTTTACAAGGTCGACCTCAGAACTTTGTTCAGTTTGTCTCGGTGACGGATAATGGAAGGAAGGGCAGGCAACTGGTCGACTTCATTTAAATAAACAAATAAAAAATAAGATAAACTCTCAGGAATAGATAAATAATAACAAAAAAATTGTAAAGTGGAGAAAGCGAGAGCGTGCGAATGCACTCAAGCAAACACAAACAGCACAGCACGATGCGTATTTTTTTAAATTGACAAAATAAATCAAAAATAAATCAAAGATAAAAATAAGTGGAAAAGGCGAGAGTGCGCGAGCACACAGGAGCAAAGACAAGCATCGCAGCTTGATGCGTAGTAAAAAAAATAATAAATAGACAACTGGTCGACCTCATTAGAAATAAAAACCCAAAAGATTAGATAGACAAACAAACAAACACATAAATGTGGAGAGAAGGGCAGTGTGCGCAGGAGCAAAGGTAAACAGCAGACAGACCTGAATCCTTATCTTTACAAGTTCGACCTCAGAACTTTGTTCAGTTCGTCTCGGTGACGGATAATGGAAGGAAGGGCAGGCAACTGGTCGACTTCATTTAAATAAACAAATAAAAAATAAGATAAACTCTCAGGAATAGATAAATAATAACAAAAAAATTGTAAAGTGGAGAAAGCGAGAGCGCGCGAATGCACTCAAGCAAACACAAACATCACAGCACGATGCGTATTTTTTTAATAATTGACAAAATAAATCAAAAATAAAACAAAAATAAAAATAAGTGGAAAAGGCTAGAGTGTGCGAGCACACAGGAGCAAAGACAAGCAGCGCAGCTTGATGCGTAGTAAAAAAAATAATAAATAGACAACTGGTCTACCTCATTAGAAATAAAAACCCAAAAGATTAGATAGACAAACAAACAAACACATAAATGTGGAGAGAAGGGCAGTGCGCGCAGGAGCAAAAGTAAACAGCAGACAGACCTGAATCCTTATCTTTACAAGGTCGACCTCAGAACTTTGTTCAGTTTGTCTCGGTGACGGATAATGGAAGGAAGGGCAGGCAACTGGTCGACTTCATTTAAATAAACAAATAAAAAATAAAATAAACTCTCAGGAATAGATAAATAATAACAAAAAAATTGTAAAGTGGAGAAAGCGAGAGCGCGCGAATGCACTCAAGCAAACACAAACAGCACAGCACGATGCGTATTTTTTTTTAAATTGACAAAATAAATCAAAAATAAATCAAAAATAAAAATAAGTGGAAAAGGCGAGAGTGCGCGAGCACACAGGAGCAAAGACAAGCAGCGCAGCTTGATGCGTAGTAAAAAAAATAATAAATAGATAACTGGTCGAAGTCATTAGAAATAAAAACCCAAAAGATTAGATAGACAAACAAACAAACACATAAATGTGGAGAGAAGGGCAGTGCGCGCAGAAGCAAAGGTAAACAGCAGACAGACCTGAATCCTTATCTTTACAAGGTCGATCTCAGAACTTTGTTCAGTTTGTCTCGGTGACGGATAATGGAAGGAAGGGCAGGCAACTGGTCGACTTCATTTAAATAAACAAATAAAAATTAATATAAACTCTCAGGAATAGATAAATAATAACAAAATTTGTAAAGTGGAGAAAGCGAGAGCGCGCGAATGCACTCAAGCAAACACAAACAGCACAGCACGATGCGTATTTTTTTTTAAATTGACAAAATAAATCAAAAATAAATCAAAAATAAAAATAAGTGGAAAAGGCGAGAGTGCGCGAGTACACAGGAGCAAAGACAAGCAGCGCAGCTTGATGCGTATTAAAAAAAATAATAAATAGACAACTGGTCGACCTCATTAGAAATAAAAACCCAAAAGATTAGATAGACAAACAAACAAACACATAAATGTGGAGAGAAGGGCAGTGCGGGCAGGAGCAAAGGTAAACAGCAGACAGACCTGAATCCTTATCTTTACAAGGTCGACCTCAGAACTTTGTTCAGTTTGTCTCGGTGACGGATAATGGAAGGAAGGGCAGGCAACTGGTCGACTTCATTTAAATAAACAAATAAAAAATAAGATAAACTCTCAGGAATAGATAAATAATAACAAAAAAATTGTAAAGTGGAGAAAGCGAGAGCGTGCGAATGCACTCAAGCAAACACAAACAGCACAGCACGATGCGTATTTTTTTAAATTGACAAAATAAATCAAAAATAAATCAAAGATAAAAATAAGTGGAAAAGGCGAGAGTGCGCGAGCACACAGGAGCAAAGACAAGCATCGCAGCTTGATGCGTAGTAAAAAAAATAATAAATAGACAACTGGTCGACCTCATTAGAAATAAAAACCCAAAAGATTAGATAGACAAACAAACAAACACATAAATGTGGAGAGAAGGGCAGTGTGCGCAGGAGCAAAGGTAAACAGCAGACAGACCTGAATCCTTATCTTTACAAGTTCGACCTCAGAACTTTGTTCAGTTCGTCTCGGTGACGGATAATGGAAGGAAGGGCAGGCAACTGGTCGACTTCATTTAAATAAACAAATAAAAAATAAGATAAACTCTCAGGAATAGATAAATAATAACAAAAAAATTGTAAAGTGGAGAAAGCGAGAGCGCGCGAATGCACTCAAGCAAACACAAACATCACAGCACGATGCGTATTTTTTTAATAATTGACAAAATAAATCAAAAATAAAACAAAAATAAAAATAAGTGGAAAAGGCTAGAGTGTGCGAGCACACAGGAGCAAAGACAAGCAGCGCAGCTTGATGCGTAGTAAAAAAAATAATAAATAGACAACTGGTCTACCTCATTAGAAATAAAAACCCAAAAGATTAGATAGACAAACAAACAAACACATAAATGTGGAGAGAAGGGCAGTGCGCGCAGGAGCAAAAGTAAACAGCAGACAGACCTGAATCCTTATCTTTACAAGGTCGACCTCAGAACTTTGTTCAGTTTGTCTCGGTGACGGATAATGGAAGGAAGGGCAGGCAACTGGTCGACTTCATTTAAATAAACAAATAAAAAATAAGATAAACTCTCAGGAATAGATAAATAATAACAAAAAAATTGTAAAGTGGAGAAAGCGAGAGCGCGCGAATGCACTCAAGCAAACACAAACAGCACAGCACGATGCGTATTTTTTTTTAAATTGACAAAATAAATCAAAAATAAATCAAAAATAAAAATAAGTGGAAAAGGCGAGAGTGCGCGAGCACACAGGAGCAAAGACAAGCAGCGCAGCTTGATGCGTATTAAAAAAAATAATAAATAGACAACTGGTCGACCTCATTAGAAATAAAAACCCAAAAGATTAGATAGACAAACAAACAAACACATAAATGTGGAGAGAAGGGCAGTGCGGGCAGGAGCAAAGGTAAACAGCAGACAGACCTGAATCCTTATCTTTACAAGGTCGACCTCAGAACTTTGTTCAGTTTGTCTCGGTGACGGATAATGGAAGGAAGGGCAGGCAACTGGTCGACTTCATTTAAATAAACAAATAAAAAATAAGATAAACTCTCAGGAATAGATAAATAATAACAAAAAAATTGTAAAGTGGAGAAAGCGAGAGCGCGCGAATGCACTCAAGCAAACACAAACAGCACAGCACGATGCGTATTTTTTTTTAAATTGACAAAATAAATCAAAAATAAATCAAAGATAAAAATAAGTGGAAAAGGCGAGAGTGCGCGAGCACACAGGAGCAAAGACAAGCAGCGCAGCTTGATGCGTAGTAAAAAAAATAATAAATAGACAACTGGTCGACCTCATTAGAAATAAAAACCCAAAAGATTAGATAGACAAACAAACAAACACATAAATGTGGAGAGAAGGGCAGTGCGTGCAGGAGCAAAGGTAAAGAGCAGACAGACCTGAATCCTTATCTTTACAAGGTCGACCTCAGAACTTTGTTCAGTTTGTCTCGGTGACGGATAATGGAAGGAAGGGCAGGCAACTGGTCGACTTCATTTAAATAAACAAATAAAAAATAAGATAAACTCTCAGGAATAGATAGATAATAACAAAAAATTTGAAAGTGGAGAAAGCGAGAGCGCGCGAATGCACTCAAGTAAACACAAACAGCACAGCACGATGCGTATTTTTTTTAAATTGACAAAATAAATCAAAAATAAATCAAAAATAAAAATAAGTGGAAGAGGCGAGAGTGCGCGAGCACACAAGAGCAAAGACAAGCAGCGAAGCTTGATGCGTAGTAAAAAAAAAAAAAATAGACAACTGGTCGACCTCATTAGAAATAAAAACCCAAAAGATTTGATAGACAAAGAAACAAACACATAAATGTGGAGAGAAGGGCAGTGCGCGCAGGAGCAAAGGTAAAGAGCAGACAGACCTGAATCCTTATCTTTACAAGGTCGACCTCAGAACTTTGTTCAGTTTGTCTCGGTGACGGATAATGGAAGGAAGGGCAGGCAACTGGTCGACATCATTTAAATAAACAAATAAAAAATGAGATAAACTCTCAGGAATAGATAAATAATAAAAAAAAAATTGTAAAGTGGAGAAAGCGAGAGCGTGCGAATGCACTCAAGCAAACACAAACATCACAGCACGATGCGTATATTTTTTTAAATTGACAAAATCAATAAAAAATAAAACAAAAATAAAAAGAAGTGGAAAAGGCGAGAGTGCGCGAGCACACAGGAGCAAAGACAAGCATCGCAGCTTGATGCGTAGTAAAAAAAATAATAAATAGTCAACTGGTCGACTTCATTAGAAATAAAATCCCAAACGATTAGATAGACAAACAAACAAACACATAAATGTGGAGAGAAGGGCAGTGCGCGCAGGAGCAAAGGTAAACAGCAGACAGACCTGAATACTTATCTTTACAAGGTCGACCTCAGAACTTTGTTCAGTTTGTCTCGGTGACGGATAATGGAAGGAAGGGCAGGCAACTGGTCGACTTCATTTAAATAAACAAATAAAAAATAAGACAAACTCTCAGGAATAGATAAATAATAACAAAAAAATTGTAAACTGGTGAAAGCGAGAGCGCGCGAATGCACTCAAGCAAACACAAACAGCACAGCACGATGCGTATTTTTTTTTAAATTGACAAAATAAATCAAAAATAAATCAAAGATAAAAATAAGTGGAAAAGGCGAGAGTGCGCGAGCACACAGGAGCAAAGACAAGCAGCGCAGCTTGATGCGTAGTAAAAAAAATAATAAATAGATAACTGGTCGACCTCATTAGAAATAGAAACCCAAAAGATTAGATAGACAAACAAACAAACACATAAATGTGGAGAGAAGGGCAGTGCGCGCAGGAGCAAAGGTAAACAGCAGACAGACCTGAATCCTTATCTTTACAAGGTCGACCTCAGAACTTTGTTCAGTTTGTCTCGGTGACGGATAATGGAAGGAAGGGCAGGCAACTGGTCGACTTCATTTAAATAAACAAATAAAAAATAAGATAAACTCTCAGGAATAGATAAATAATAACAAAAACATTGTAAAGTGGAGAAAGCGAGAGCGCGCGAATGGACTCAAGCAAACACAAACAGCACAGCACGATGCGTATTTTTTTTTAAATTGACAAAATAAATCAAAAATAAATCAAAGATAAATTAAGTGGAAAAGGCGAGAGTGCGCGAGCACACAGGAGCAAAGACAAGCAGCGCAGCTTGATGTGTAGTAAAAAAAATAATAAATACACAACTGGTCGACCTCATTAGAAATAAAAACCCAAAAGATTAGATAGACAAACAAACAAACACATAAATGTGGAGAGAAGGGCAGTGCGCGCAGGAGCAAAGGTAAACAGCAGACAGACCTGAATCCTTATCTTTACAAGGTCGACCTCAGAACTTTGTTCAGTTTGTATCGGTGACGGATAATGGAAGGAAGGGCAGGCAACTGGTCGACTTCATTTAAATAAACAAATAAAAAATAAGATAAACTCTCAGGAATAGATAAATAATAACAAAAAAATTGTAAAGTGGAGAAAGCGAGAGCGCGTATGCACTCAAGCAAACACAAACAGCACAGTACATTGCGTATTTTTTTTAAATTGACAAAATAAATAAAAAATAAATCAAAAATAAAAATAAGTGGAAAAGGCGAGAGGGCGCGAGCACACAGGAGCAAAGTCAAGCAGCGCAGCTTGATGCGTAGTAAAAAAAATAATAAATAGACAACTGGTCGACCTCATTAGAAATAAAAACCCAAAAGATTCGATAGACAAACAAACAAACACATAAATGTGGAGAGAAGGGCAGTGCGCGCAGGAGCAAAGGTAAACAGCAGACAGACCTGAATCCTTATCTTTACAAGGTCGACCTCAGAACTTTGTTCAGTTTGTCTCGGTGACGGATAATGGAAGGAAGGGCAGGCAACTGGTCGACTTCATTTAAATAAACAAATAAAAAATAACATAAACTCTCAGGAATAGATAAATAATAACAAAAAATTGTAAATTGGAGAAAGCGAGAGCGCGCGAATGCACTCAAGCAAACACAAACAGCACAGCACGATGCGTATTTTTTTTAAATTGACAAAATAAATCAAAAATAAATCAAAAATAAAAATAAGTGGAAAAGGCGAGAGTGCGCGAGCACACAGGAGCAAAGACAAGCAGCGCAGCTTGATGCGTAGTAAAAAAAATAATAAATAGACAACTGGTCGACCTCATTAGAAATAAAAACCCAAAAGATTAGATAGACAAACAAACAAACACATAAATGTGGAGAGAAGGGCAGAGCGCGCAGGAGCAAAGGTAAACAGCAGACAGACCTGAATCCTTATCTTTACAAGGTCGACCTCAGAACTTTGTTCAGTTTGTCTCGGTGACGGATAATGGAAGGAAGGGCAGGCAACTGGTCGACTAAATTTAAATAAACAAATAAAAAATAAGATAAACTCTCAGGAATAGATAAATAATAACAAAAAAAATTGTAAAGTGGAGAAAGCGAGAGCGCGCGAGTGCACTCAAGCAAACACAAACAGCACAGCACGATGCGTATTGTTTTTAAAATTGACAAAATAAATCAAAAATAAAAATAAGTGGAAAAGGCGAGTGTGCGCGAGCACACAGGAGCAAAGACAAGCAGCGCAGCTTGATGCGTAGTAAAAAAAATAATAAATAGATAACTGGTCTAAGTCATTAGAAATAAAAACCCAAAAGATTAGATAGACAAACAAACAAACACATAAATGTGGAGAGAAGGGCAGTGCGCGCAGGAGCAAAGGTAAACAGCAGACAGACCTGAATCCTTATCTTTACAAGGTCGACCTCAGAACTTTGTTCAGTTTGTCTCGGTGACGGATAATGGAAGGAAGGGCAGGCAACTGGTCGACTTCATTTAAATAAACAAATAAAAATTAAGATAAACTCTCAGGAATATATAAATAATAACAAAATTTGTAAAGTGGAGAAAGCGAGAGCGCGCGAATGCACTCAAGCAAACACAAACAGCACAGCACGATGCGTATTTTTTTTTAAATGGACAAAATAAATCAAAAATAAATCAAAAATAAAAATAAGTGGAAAAGGCGAGAGTGCGCGAGCACACAGGAGCAAAGACAAGCAGCGAAGCTTGATGCGTATTAAAAAAATAATAAATATACAACTGGTCGACCTCATTAGAAATAAAAACCCAAAAGATTAGATAGACAAACAAACAAACACATAAATGTGGAGAGAAGGGCAGTGCGGGCAGGAGCAAAGGTAAACAGCAGACAGACCTGAATCCTTATCTTTACAAGGTCGACCTCAGAACTTTGTTCAGTTTGTCTCGGTGATGGATAATGGAAGGAAGGGCAGGCAACTGGTCGACTTCATTTAAATAAACAAATAAAAAATAAGATAAACTCTCAGGAATAGTTAAATAATAACAAAAAAAATTGTAAAGTGGAGAAAGCGAGAGCGCGCGAATGCACTCAAGCAAACACAAACAGCACAGCACGATGCGTATTTTTTTTTAAATTGACAAAATAAATCAAAAATAAATCAAAAATAAAAATAAGTGGAAAAGGCGAGAGTGCGCGAGCACACAGGAGCAAAGACAAGCAGCGCAGCTTGATGCGTAGTAAAAAAAATAATAAATAGATAACTGGTCGAAGTCATTAGAAATAAAAACCCAAAAGATTAGATAGACAAACAAACAAACACATAAATGTGGAGAGAAGGGCAGTGCGCGCAGAAGCAAAGGTAAACAGCAGACAGACCTGAATCCTAATCTTTACAAGGTCGACCTCAGAACTTTGTTCAGTTTGTCTCGGTGACGGATAATGGAAGGAAGGGCAGGCAACTGGTCGACTTCATTTAAATAAACAAATAAAAAATAAGATAAACTCTCAGGAATAGATAAATAATAACAAAAAAATTGTAAAGTGGAGAAAGCGAGAGCGCGCGAATGCACTCAAGCAAACACAAACATCACAGCACGATGCGTATTTTTTTTAAATTGACAAAATAAATCAAAAATAAAAAAAAAATAAAAATAAGTGGAAAAGGCTAGAGTGTGCGAGCACACAGGAGCAAAGACAAGCAGCGCAGCTTGATGCGTAGTAAAAAAAATAATAAATAGACAACTGGTCTACCTCATTAGAAATAAAAACCCAAAAGATTAGATAGACAAACAGACAAACACATAAATGTGGACAGAAGGGCAGTGCGCGCAGGAGCAAAAGTAAACAGCAGACAGACATGAATCCTTATCTTTACAAGGTCGACCTCAGAACTTTGTTCAGTTTGTCTCGGTGACGGATAATGGAAGGAAGGGCAGGCAACTGGTCGACTTCATTTAAATAAACAAATAAAAAATAAGATAAACTCTCAGGAATAGATAAATAATAACAAAAAAATTGTAAATTGGAGAAAGCGAGAGCGCGCGAATGCACTCAAGCAAACACAAACAGCACAGCACGATGCGTATTTTTTTTAAATTGACAAAATAAATCAAAAATAAATCAAAAATAAAAATAAGTGGAAAAGGCGAGAGTGCGCGAGCACACAGGAGCAAAGACAAGCAGCGCAGCTTGATGCGTAGTAAAAAAAATAATAAATAGACAACTGGTCGACCTCATTAGAAATAAAAACCCAAAAGATTAGATAGACAAACAAACAAACACATAAATGTGGAGAGAAGGGCAGAGCGCGCAGGAGCAAAGGTAAACAGCAGACAGACCTGAATCCTTATCTTTACAAGGTCGACCTCAGAACTTTGTTCAGTTTGTCTCGGTGACGGATAATGGAAGGAAGGGCAGGCAACTGGTCGACTAAATTTAAATAAACAAATAAAAAATAAGATAAACTCTCAGGAATAGATAAATAATAACAAAAAAAATTGTAAAGTGGAGAAAGCGAGAGCGCGCGAGTGCACTCAAGCAAACACAAACAGCACAGCACGATGCGTATTGTTTTTAAAATTGACAAAATAAATCAAAAATAAAAATAAGTGGAAAAGGCGAGTGTGCGCGAGCACACAGGAGCAAAGACAAGCAGCGCAGCTTGATGCGTAGTAAAAAAAATAATAAATAGATAACTGGTCTAAGTCATTAGAAATAAAAACCCAAAAGATTAGATAGACAAACAAACAAACACATAAATGTGGAGAGAAGGGCAGTGCGCGCAGGAGCAAAGGTAAACAGCAGACAGACCTGAATCCTTATCTTTACAAGGTCGACCTCAGAACTTTGTTCAGTTTGTCTCGGTGACGGATAATGGAAGGAAGGGCAGGCAACTGGTCGACTTCATTTAAATAAACAAATAAAAATTAAGATAAACTCTCAGGAATATATAAATAATAACAAAATTTGTAAAGTGGAGAAAGCGAGAGCGCGCGAATGCACTCAAGCAAACACAAACAGCACAGCACGATGCGTATTTTTTTTTAAATGGACAAAATAAATCAAAAATAAATCAAAAATAAAAATAAGTGGAAAAGGCGAGAGTGCGCGAGCACACAGGAGCAAAGACAAGCAGCGAAGCTTGATGCGTATTAAAAAAATAATAAATATACAACTGGTCGACCTCATTAGAAATAAAAACCCAAAAGATTAGATAGACAAACAAACAAACACATAAATGTGGAGAGAAGGGCAGTGCGGGCAGGAGCAAAGGTAAACAGCAGACAGACCTGAATCCTTATCTTTACAAGGTCGACCTCAGAACTTTGTTCAGTTTGTCTCGGTGATGGATAATGGAAGGAAGGGCAGGCAACTGGTCGACTTCATTTAAATAAACAAATAAAAAATAAGATAAACTCTCAGGAATAGTTAAATAATAACAAAAAAAATTGTAAAGTGGAGAAAGCGAGAGCGCGCGAATGCACTCAAGCAAACACAAACAGCACAGCACGATGCGTATTTTTTTTTAAATTGACAAAATAAATCAAAAATAAATCAAAAATAAAAATAAGTGGAAAAGGCGAGAGTGCGCGAGCACACAGGAGCAAAGACAAGCAGCGCAGCTTGATGCGTAGTAAAAAAAATAATAAATAGATAACTGGTCGAAGTCATTAGAAATAAAAACCCAAAAGATTAGATAGACAAACAAACAAACACATAAATGTGGAGAGAAGGGCAGTGCGCGCAGAAGCAAAGGTAAACAGCAGACAGACCTGAATCCTAATCTTTACAAGGTCGACCTCAGAACTTTGTTCAGTTTGTCTCGGTGACGGATAATGGAAGGAAGGGCAGGCAACTGGTCGACTTCATTTAAATAAACAAATAAAAAATAAGATAAACTCTCAGGAATAGATAAATAATAACAAAAAAATTGTAAAGTGGAGAAAGCGAGAGCGCGCGAATGCACTCAAGCAAACACAAACATCACAGCACGATGCGTATTTTTTTTAAATTGACAAAATAAATCAAAAATAAAAAAAAAATAAAAATAAGTGGAAAAGGCTAGAGTGTGCGAGCACACAGGAGCAAAGACAAGCAGCGCAGCTTGATGCGTAGTAAAAAAAATAATAAATAGACAACTGGTCTACCTCATTAGAAATAAAAACCCAAAAGATTAGATAGACAAACAGACAAACACATAAATGTGGACAGAAGGGCAGTGCGCGCAGGAGCAAAAGTAAACAGCAGACAGACATGAATCCTTATCTTTACAAGGTCGACCTCAGAACTTTGTTCAGTTTGTCTCGGTGACGGATAATGGAAGGAAGGGCAGGCAACTGGTCGACTTCATTTAAATAAACAAATAAAAAATAAGATAAACTCTCAGGAATAGATAAATAATAACAAAAAAATTGTAAAGTGGAGAAAGCGAGAGCGCGCGAATGCACTCAAGCAAACACAAACAGCACAGCACGATGCGTATTTTTTTTAAATTGACAAAATAAATCAAAAATAAATCAAAAATAAAAATAAGTGGAAAAGGCGAGAGTGCGCGAGCACACAGGAGCAAAGACAAGCAGCGCAGCTTGATGCGTAGTAAAAAAAATAATAAATAGATAACAGGTCGAAGTCATTAGAAATAAAAACCCAAAAGATTAGATAGACAAACAAACAAACACATAAATGTGGAGAGAAGGGCAGTGCGCGCAGGAGCAAAGGTAAACAGCAGACAGACCTGAATCCTTATCTTTACAAGGTCGACCTCAGAACTTTGTTCAGTTTGTCTCGGTGACGGATAATGGAAGGAAGGGCAGGCAACTGGTCGACTTCATTTAAATAAACAAATAAAAAATAAGATAAACTCTCAGGAATAGATAAATAATAACAAAAAAATTGTAAAGTGGAGAAAGCGAGAGCGTGCGAATGCACTCAAGCAAACACAAACAGCACAGCACGATGCGTATTTTTTTTTAAATTGACAAAATAAATCAAAAATAAATCAAAAATAAAAATAAGTGGAAAAGGCGAGAGTGCGCGAGCACACAGGAGCAAAGACAAGCAGCGCAGCTTGATGCGTAGTAAAAAAAATAATAAATAGATAACTGGTCGAAGTCATTAGAAATAAAAACCCAAAAGATTAGATAGACAAACAAACAAACACATAAATGTGGAGAGAAGGGCAGTGCGCGCAGAAGCAAAGGTAAACAGCAGACAGACCTGAATCCTTATCTTTACAAGGTCGACCTCAGAACTTTGTTCAGTTTGTCTCGGTGACGGATAATGGAAGGAAGGGCAGGCAACTGGTCGACTTCATTTAAATAAACAAATAAAAATTAATATAAACTCTCAGGAATAGATAAATAATAACAAAATTGTAAAGTGGAGAAAGCGAGAGCGCGCGAATGCACTCAAGCAAACACAAACAGCACAGCACGATGCGTATTTTTTTTTAAATTGACAAAATAAATCAAAAATAAATCAAAAATAAAAATAAGTGGAAAAGGCGAGAGTGCGCGAGCACACAGGAGCAAAGACAAGCAGCGCAGCTTGATGCGTATTAAAAAAAATAATAAATAGACAACTGGTCGACCTCATTAGAAATAAAAACCCAAAAGATTAGATAGACAAACAAACAAACACATAAATGTGGAGAGAAGGGCAGTGCGGGCAGGAGCAAAGGTAAACAGCAGACAGACCTGAATCCTTATCTTTACAAGGTCGACCTCAGAACTTTGTTCAGTTTGTCTCGGTGACGGATAATGGAAGGAAGGGCAGGCAACTGGTCGACTTCATTTAAATAAACAAATAAAAAATAAGATAAACTCTCAGGAATAGATAAATAATAACAAAAAAATTGTAAAGTGGAGAAAGCGAGAGCGTGCGAATGCACTCAAGCAAACACAAACAGCACAGCACGATGCGTATTTTTTTTTAAATTGACAAAATAAATCAAAAATAAATCAAAGATAAAAATAAGTGGAAAAGGCGAGAGTGCGCGAGCACACAGGAGCAAAGACAAGCATCGCAGCTTGATGCGTAGTAAAAAAAATAATAAATAGACAACTGGTCGACCTCATTAGAAATAAAAACCCAAAAGATTAGATAGACAAACAAACAAACACATAAATGTGGAGAGAAGGGCAGTGTGCGCAGGAGCAAAGGTAAACAGCAGACAGACCTGAATCCTTATCTTTACAAGGTCGACCTCAGAACTTTGTTCAGTTTGTCTCGGTGACGGATAATGGAAGGAAGGGCAGGCAACTGGTCGACTTCATTTAAATAAACAAATAAAAAATAAGATAAACTCTCAGGAATAGATAAATAATAACAAAAAAATTGTAAAGTGGAGAAAGCGAGAGCGCGCGAATGCACTCAAGCAAACACAAACAGCACAGCACGATGCGTATTTTTTTTAAATTGACAAAATAAATCAAAAATAAATCAAAAATAAAAATAAGTGGAAAAGGCGAGAGTGCGCGAGCACACAGGAGCAAAGACAAGCAGCGCAGCTTGATGCGTAGTAAAAAAAATAATAAATAGACAACTGGTCTACCTCATTAGAAATAAAAACCCAAAAGATTAGATAGACAAACAAACAAACACATAAATGTGGAGAGAAGGGCAGTGCGCGCAGGAGCAAAGGTAAACAGCAGACAGACCTGAATCCTTATCTTTACAAGGTCGACCTCAGAACTTTGTTCAGTTTGTCTCGGTGACGGATAATGGAAGGAAGGGCAGGCAACTGGTCGACTTCATTTAAATAAACAAATAAAAAATAAGATAAACTCTCAGGAATAGATAAATAATAACAAAAAAATTGTAAAGTGGAGAAAGCGAGAGCGTGCGAATGCACTCAAGCAAACACAAACAGCACAGCACGATGCGTATTTTTTTTAAATTGACAAAATAAATCAAAAATAAATCAAAAATAAAAATAAGTGGAAAAGGCGAGAGTGCGCGAGCACACAGGAGCAAAGACAAGCAGCGCAGCTTGATGCGTAGTAAAAAAAATAATAAATAGATAACTGGTCGAAGTCATTAGAAATAAAAACCCAAAAGATTAGATAGACAAACAAACAAACACATAAATGTGGAGAGAAGGGCAGTGCGCGCAGAAGCAAAGGTAAACAGCAGACAGACCTGAATCCTTATCTTTACAAGGTCGACCTCAGAACTTTGTTCAGTTTGTCTCGGTGACGGATAATGGAAGGAAGGGCAGGCAACTGGTCGACTTCATTTAAATAAACAAATAAAAATTAATATAAACTCTCAGGAATAGATAAATAATAACAAAATTTGTAAAGTGGAGAAAGCGAGAGCGCGCGAATGCACTCAAGCAAACACAAACAGCACAGCACGATGCGTATTTTTTTTTAAATTGACAAAATAAATCAAAAATAAATCAAAAATAAAAATAAGTGGAAAAGGCGAGAGTGCGCGAGCACACAGGAGCAAAGACAAGCAGCGCAGCTTGATGCGTATTAAAAAAAATAATAAATAGACAACTGGTCGACCTCATTAGAAATAAAAACCCAAAAGATTTGATAGACAAACAAACAAACACATAAATGTGGAGAGAAGGGCAGTGCGGGCAGGAGCAAAGGTAAACAGCAGACAGACCTGAATCCTTATCTTTACAAGGTCGACCTCAGAACTTTGTTCAGTTTGTCTCGGTGACGGATAATGGAAGGAAGGGCAGGCAACTGGTCGACTTCATTTAAATAAACAAATAAAAAATAAGATAAACTCTCAGGAATAGATAAATAATAACAAAAAAATTGTAAAGTGGAGAAAGCGAGAGCGTGCGAATGCACTCAAGCAAACACAAACAGCACAGCACGATGCGTATTTTTTTTAAATTGACAAAATAAATCAAAAATAAATCAAAGATAAAAATAAGTGGAAAAGGCGAGAGTGCGCGAGCACACAGGAGCAAAGACAAGCATCGCAGCTTGATGCGTAGTAAAAAAAATAATAAATAGACAACTGGTCGACCTCATTAGAAATAAAAACCCAAAAGATTTGATAGACAAACAAACAAACACATAAATGTGGAGAGAAGGGCAGTGCGCGCAGGAGCAAAGCTAAAGAGCAGACAGACCTGAATCCTTATCTTTACAAGGTCGACCTCAGAACTTTGTTCAGTTTGTCTCGGTGACGGATAATGGAAGGAAGGGCAGGCAACTGGTCGACTTCATTTAAATAAACAAATAAAAAATAAGATAAACTCTCAGGAATAGATAAATAATAACAAAAAAATTGTAAAGTGGAGAAAGCGAGAGCGCGCGAATGCACTCAAGCAAACACAAACAGCACAGTACATTGCGTATTTTTTTTTTAAATTGACAAAATAAATCAAAAATAAATCAAAAATAAAAATAAGTGGAAAAGGCGAGAGGGCGCGAGCACACAGGAGCAAAGACAAGCAGCGCAGCTTGATGCGTAGTAAAAAAAATAATAAATAGACAACTGGTCGACCTCATTAGAAATAAAAACCCAAAAGATTCGATAGACAAACAAACAAACACATAAATGTGGAGAGAAGGGCAGTGCGCGCAGGAGCAAAGGTAAACAGCAGACAGACCTGAATCCTTATCTTTACAAGGTCGACCTCAGAACTTTGTTCAGTTTGTCTCGGTGACGGATAATGGAAGGAAGGGCAGGCAACTGGTCGACTTCATTTAAATAAACAAATAAAAAATAAGATAAACTCTCAGGAATAGATAAATAATAACAAAAAAATTGTAAAGTGGAGAAAGCGAGAGCGTGCGAATGCACTCAAGCAAACACAAACAGCACAGCACGATGCGTATTTTTTTTAAATTGACAAAATCAATAAAAAATAAATCAAAAATAAAAATAAGTGGAAAAGGCGAGAGTGCGCGAGCACACAGGAGCAAAGACAAGCAGCGCAGCTTGATGCGTAGTAAAAAAAATAATAAATAGACAACTGGTCGACCTCATTAGAAATAAAAACCCAAAAGATTAGATAGACAAACAAACAAACACATAAATGTGGAGAGAAGGGCAGTGCGCGCAGGAGCAAAGGTAAACAGCAGACAGACCTGAATCCTTATCTTTACAAGGTCGACCTCAGAACTTTGTTCAGTTTGTCTCGGTGACGGATAATGGAAGGAAGGGCAGGCAACTGGTCGACTTCATTTAAATAAACAAATAAAAAATAAGATAAACTCTCAGGAATAGATAAATAATAACAAAAAAATTGTAAAGTGGAGAAAGCGAGAGCGCGCGAATGCACTCAAGCAAACACAAACAGCACAGCACGATGCGTATTTTTTTTAAATTGACAAAATAAATCAAAAATAAATCAAAAATAAAAATAAGTGGAAAAGGCGAGAGTGCGCGAGCACACAGGAGCAAAGACAAGCAGCGCAGCTTGATGCGTAGTAAAAAAAATAATAAATAGACAACTGGTCTAACCTCATTAGAAATAAAAACCCAAAAGATTAGATAGACAAACAAACAAACACATAAATGTGGAGAGAAGGGCAGTGCGCGCAGGAGCAAAGGTAAACAGCAGACAGACCTGAATCCTTATCTTTACAAGGTCGACCTCAGAACTTTGTTCAGTTTGTCTCGGTGACGGATAATGGAAGGAAGGGCAGGCAACTGGTCGACTTCATTTAAATAAACAAATAAAAAATAAGATAAACTCTCAGGAATAGATAAATAATAACAAAAAAATTGTAAAGTGGAGAAAGCGAGAGCGCGCGAATGCACTCAAGCAAACACAAACAGCACAGCACGATGCGTATTTTTTTTTAAATTGACAAAATAAATCAAAAATAAAAATAAGTGGAAAAGGCGAGAGTGCGCGAGCACACAGGAGCAAAGACAAGCAGCGCAGCTTGATGCGTATTAAAAAAATAATAAATAGACAACTGGTCGACCTCATTAGAAATAAAAACCCAAAAGATTAGATAGACAAACAAACAAACACATAAATGTGGAGAGAAGGGCAGTGCGGCAGGAGCAAAGGTAAACAGCAGACAGACCTGAATCCTTATCTTTACAAGGTCGACCTCAGAACTTTGTTCAGTTTGTCTCGGTGACGGATAATGGAAGGAAGGGCAGGCAACTGGTCGACTTCATTTAAATAAACAAATAAAAAATAAGATAAACTCTCAGGAATAGATAAATAATAACAAAAAAATTGTAAAGTGGAGAAAGCGAGAGCGCGCGAATGCACTCAAGCAAACACAAACAGCACAGCACGATGCGTATTTTTTTTTAAATTGACAAAATAAATCAAAAATAAATCAAAAATAAAAATAAGTGGAAAAGGCGAGAGTGCGCGAGCACACAGGAGCAAAGACAAGCAGCGCAGCTTGATGCGTAGTAAAAAAAATAATAAATAGATAACTGGTCGAAGTCATTAGAAATAAAAACCCAAAAGATTAGATAGACAAACAAACAAACACATAAATGTGGAGAGAAGGGCAGTGCGCGCAGAAGCAAAGGTAAACAGCAGACAGACCTGAATCCTAATCTTTACAAGGTCGACCTCAGAACTTTGTTCAGTTTGTCTCGGTGACGGATAATGGAAGGAAGGGCAGGCAACTGGTCGACTTCATTTAAATAAACAAATAAAAAATAAGATAAACTCTCAGGAATAGATAAATAATAACAAAAAAATTGTAAAGTGGAGAAAGCGAGAGCGCGCGAATGCACTCAAGCAAACACAAACATCACAGCACGATGCGTATTTTTTTTAAATTGACAAAATAAATCAAAAATAAAAAAAAAATAAAAATAAGTGGAAAAGGCTAGAGTGTGCGAGCACACAGGAGCAAAGACAAGCAGCGCAGCTTGATGCGTAGTAAAAAAAATAATAAATAGACAACTGGTCTACCTCATTAGAAATAAAAACCCAAAAGATTAGATAGACAAACAGACAAACACATAAATGTGGACAGAAGGGCAGTGCGCGCAGGAGCAAAAGTAAACAGCAGACAGACATGAATCCTTATCTTTACAAGGTCGACCTCAGAACTTTGTTCAGTTTGTCTCGGTGACGGATAATGGAAGGAAGGGCAGGCAACTGGTCGACTTCATTTAAATAAACAAATAAAAAATAAGATAAACTCTCAGGAATAGATAAATAATAACAAAAAAATTGTAAATTGGAGAAAGCGAGAGCGCGCGAATGCACTCAAGCAAACACAAACAGCACAGCACGATGCGTATTTTTTTTAAATTGACAAAATAAATCAAAAATAAATCAAAAATAAAAATAAGTGGAAAAGGCGAGAGTGCGCGAGCACACAGGAGCAAAGACAAGCAGCGCAGCTTGATGCGTAGTAAAAAAAATAATAAATAGACAACTGGTCGACCTCATTAGAAATAAAAACCCAAAAGATTAGATAGACAAACAAACAAACACATAAATGTGGAGAGAAGGGCAGAGCGCGCAGGAGCAAAGGTAAACAGCAGACAGACCTGAATCCTTATCTTTACAAGGTCGACCTCAGAACTTTGTTCAGTTTGTCTCGGTGACGGATAATGGAAGGAAGGGCAGGCAACTGGTCGACTAAATTTAAATAAACAAATAAAAAATAAGATAAACTCTCAGGAATAGATAAATAATAACAAAAAAAATTGTAAAGTGGAGAAAGCGAGAGCGCGCGAGTGCACTCAAGCAAACACAAACAGCACAGCACGATGCGTATTGTTTTTAAAATTGACAAAATAAATCAAAAATAAAAATAAGTGGAAAAGGCGAGTGTGCGCGAGCACACAGGAGCAAAGACAAGCAGCGCAGCTTGATGCGTAGTAAAAAAAATAATAAATAGATAACTGGTCTAAGTCATTAGAAATAAAAACCCAAAAGATTAGATAGACAAACAAACAAACACATAAATGTGGAGAGAAGGGCAGTGCGCGCAGGAGCAAAGGTAAACAGCAGACAGACCTGAATCCTTATCTTTACAAGGTCGACCTCAGAACTTTGTTCAGTTTGTCTCGGTGACGGATAATGGAAGGAAGGGCAGGCAACTGGTCGACTTCATTTAAATAAACAAATAAAAATTAAGATAAACTCTCAGGAATATATAAATAATAACAAAATTTGTAAAGTGGAGAAAGCGAGAGCGCGCGAATGCACTCAAGCAAACACAAACAGCACAGCACGATGCGTATTTTTTTTTAAATGGACAAAATAAATCAAAAATAAATCAAAAATAAAAATAAGTGGAAAAGGCGAGAGTGCGCGAGCACACAGGAGCAAAGACAAGCAGCGAAGCTTGATGCGTATTAAAAAAATAATAAATATACAACTGGTCGACCTCATTAGAAATAAAAACCCAAAAGATTAGATAGACAAACAAACAAACACATAAATGTGGAGAGAAGGGCAGTGCGGGCAGGAGCAAAGGTAAACAGCAGACAGACCTGAATCCTTATCTTTACAAGGTCGACCTCAGAACTTTGTTCAGTTTGTCTCGGTGATGGATAATGGAAGGAAGGGCAGGCAACTGGTCGACTTCATTTAAATAAACAAATAAAAAATAAGATAAACTCTCAGGAATAGTTAAATAATAACAAAAAAAATTGTAAAGTGGAGAAAGCGAGAGCGCGCGAATGCACTCAAGCAAACACAAACAGCACAGCACGATGCGTATTTTTTTTTAAATTGACAAAATAAATCAAAAATAAATCAAAAATAAAAATAAGTGGAAAAGGCGAGAGTGCGCGAGCACACAGGAGCAAAGACAAGCAGCGCAGCTTGATGCGTAGTAAAAAAAATAATAAATAGATAACTGGTCGAAGTCATTAGAAATAAAAACCCAAAAGATTAGATAGACAAACAAACAAACACATAAATGTGGAGAGAAGGGCAGTGCGCGCAGAAGCAAAGGTAAACAGCAGACAGACCTGAATCCTAATCTTTACAAGGTCGACCTCAGAACTTTGTTCAGTTTGTCTCGGTGACGGATAATGGAAGGAAGGGCAGGCAACTGGTCGACTTCATTTAAATAAACAAATAAAAAATAAGATAAACTCTCAGGAATAGATAAATAATAACAAAAAAATTGTAAAGTGGAGAAAGCGAGAGCGCGCGAATGCACTCAAGCAAACACAAACATCACAGCACGATGCGTATTTTTTTTAAATTGACAAAATAAATCAAAAATAAAAAAAAAATAAAAATAAGTGGAAAAGGCTAGAGTGTGCGAGCACACAGGAGCAAAGACAAGCAGCGCAGCTTGATGCGTAGTAAAAAAAATAATAAATAGACAACTGGTCTACCTCATTAGAAATAAAAACCCAAAAGATTAGATAGACAAACAGACAAACACATAAATGTGGACAGAAGGGCAGTGCGCGCAGGAGCAAAAGTAAACAGCAGACAGACATGAATCCTTATCTTTACAAGGTCGACCTCAGAACTTTGTTCAGTTTGTCTCGGTGACGGATAATGGAAGGAAGGGCAGGCAACTGGTCGACTTCATTTAAATAAACAAATAAAAAATAAGATAAACTCTCAGGAATAGATAAATAATAACAAAAAAATTGTAAAGTGGAGAAAGCGAGAGCGCGCGAATGCACTCAAGCAAACACAAACAGCACAGCACGATGCGTATTTTTTTTAAATTGACAAAATAAATCAAAAATAAATCAAAAATAAAAATAAGTGGAAAAGGCGAGAGTGCGCGAGCACACAGGAGCAAAGACAAGCAGCGCAGCTTGATGCGTAGTAAAAAAAATAATAAATAGATAACAGGTCGAAGTCATTAGAAATAAAAACCCAAAAGATTAGATAGACAAACAAACAAACACATAAATGTGGAGAGAAGGGCAGTGCGCGCAGGAGCAAAGGTAAACAGCAGACAGACCTGAATCCTTATCTTTACAAGGTCGACCTCAGAACTTTGTTCAGTTTGTCTCGGTGACGGATAATGGAAGGAAGGGCAGGCAACTGGTCGACTTCATTTAAATAAACAAATAAAAAATAAGATAAACTCTCAGGAATAGATAAATAATAACAAAAAAATTGTAAAGTGGAGAAAGCGAGAGCGTGCGAATGCACTCAAGCAAACACAAACAGCACAGCACGATGCGTATTTTTTTTTAAATTGACAAAATAAATCAAAAATAAATCAAAAATAAAAATAAGTGGAAAAGGCGAGAGTGCGCGAGCACACAGGAGCAAAGACAAGCAGCGCAGCTTGATGCGTAGTAAAAAAAATAATAAATAGATAACTGGTCGAAGTCATTAGAAATAAAAACCCAAAAGATTAGATAGACAAACAAACAAACACATAAATGTGGAGAGAAGGGCAGTGCGCGCAGAAGCAAAGGTAAACAGCAGACAGACCTGAATCCTTATCTTTACAAGGTCGACCTCAGAACTTTGTTCAGTTTGTCTCGGTGACGGATAATGGAAGGAAGGGCAGGCAACTGGTCGACTTCATTTAAATAAACAAATAAAAATTAATATAAACTCTCAGGAATAGATAAATAATAACAAAATTTGTAAAGTGGAGAAAGCGAGAGCGCGCGAATGCACTCAAGCAAACACAAACAGCACAGCACGATGCGTATTTTTTTTTTTTAATTGACAAAATAAATCAAAAATAAATCAAAAATAAAAATAAGTGGAAAAGGCGAGAGTGCGCGAGCACACAGGAGCAAAGACAAGCAGCGCAGCTTGATGCGTATTAAAAAAAATAATAAATAGACAACTGGTCGACCTCATTAGAAATAAAAACCCAAAAGATTAGATAGACAAACAAACAAACACATAAATGTGGAGAGAAGGGCAGTGCGGGCAGGAGCAAAGGTAAACAGCAGACAGACCTGAATCCTTATCTTTACAAGGTCGACCTCAGAACTTTGTTCAGTTTGTCTCGGTGACGGATAATGGAAGGAAGGGCAGGCAACTGGTCGACTTCATTTAAATAAACAAATAAAAAATAAGATAAACTCTCAGGAATAGATAAATAATAACAAAAAAATTGTAAAGTGGAGAAAGCGAGAGCGTGCGAATGCACTCAAGCAAACACAAACAGCACAGCACGATGCGTATTTTTTTTTAAATTGACAAAATAAATCAAAAATAAATCAAAGATAAAAATAAGTGGAAAAGGCGAGAGTGCGCGAGCACACAGGAGCAAAGACAAGCATCGCAGCTTGATGCGTAGTAAAAAAAATAATAAATAGACAACTGGTCGACCTCATTAGAAATAAAAACCCAAAAGATTAGATAGACAAACAAACAAACACATAAATGTGGAGAGAAGGGCAGTGTGCGCAGGAGCAAAGGTAAACAGCAGACAGACCTGAATCCTTATCTTTACAAGGTCGACCTCAGAACTTTGTTCAGTTTGTCTCGGTGACGGATAATGGAAGGAAGGGCAGGCAACTGGTCGACTTCATTTAAATAAACAAATAAAAAATAAGATAAACTCTCAGGAATAGATAAATAATAACAAAAAAATTGTAAAGTGGAGAAAACGGGAGCGCGCGAATGCACTCAAGCAAACACAAACATCACAGCACGATGCGTATTTTTTTTAAATTGACAAAATAAATCAAAAATAAAACAAAAATAAAAATAAGTGGAAAAGGCTAGAGTGTGCGAGCACACAGGAGCAAAGACAAGCAGCGCAGCTTGATGCGTAGTAAAAAAAATAATAAATAGACAACTGGTCTACCTCATTAGAAATAAAAACCCAAAAGATTAGATAGACAAACAAACAAACACATAAATGTGGAGAGAAGGGCAGTGCGCGCAGGAGCAAAAGTAAACAGCAGACAGACCTGAATCCTTATCTTTACAAGGTCGACCTCAGAACTTTGTTCAGTTTGTCTCGGTGACGGATAATGGAAGGAAGGGCAGGCAACTGGTCGACTTCATTTAAATAAACAAATAAAAAATAAGATAAACTCTCAGGAATAGATAAATAATAACAAAAAAATTGTAAAGTGGAGAAAGCGAGAGCGCGCGAATGCACTCAAGCAAACACAAACAGCACAGCACGATGCGTATTTTTTTTAAATTGACAAAATAAATCAAAAATAAATCAAAAATAAAAATAAGTGGAAAAGGCGAGAGTGCGCGAGCACACAGGAGCAAAGACAAGCAGCGCAGCTTGATGCGTAGTAAAAAAAATAATAAATAGATAACTGGTCGAAGTCATTAGAAATAAAAACCCAAAAGATTAGATAGACAAACAAACAAACACATAAATGTGGAGAGAAGGGCAGTGCGCGCAGAAGCAAAGGTAAACAGCAGACAGACCTGAATCCTTATCTTTACAAGGTCGACCTCAGAACTTTGTTCAGTTTGTCTCGGTGACGGATAATGGAAGGAAGGGCAGGCAACTGGTCGACTTCATTTAAATAAACAAATAAAAATTAATATAAACTCTCAGGAATAGATAAATAATAACAAAATTTGTAAAGTGGAGAAAGCGAGAGCGCGCGAATGCACTCAAGCAAACACAAACAGCACAGCACGATGCGTATTTTTTTTTTAAATTGACAAAATAAATCAAAAATAAATCAAAAATAAAAATAAGTGGAAAAGGCGAGAGTGCGCGAGCACACAGGAGCAAAGACAAGCAGCGCAGCTTGATGCGTATTAAAAAAAATAATAAATAGACAACTGGTCGACCTCATTAGAAATAAAAACCCAAAAGATTTGATAGACAAACAAACAAACACATAAATGTGGAGAGAAGGGCAGTGCGGGCAGGAGCAAAGGTAAACAGCAGACAGACCTGAATCCTTATCTTTACAAGGTCGACCTCAGAACTTTGTTCAGTTTGTCTCGGTGACGGATAATGGAAGGAAGGGCAGGCAACTGGTCGACTTCATTTAAATAAACAAATAAAAAATAAGATAAACTCTCAGGAATAGATAAATAATAACAAAAAAATTGTAAAGTGGAGAAAGCGAGAGCGTGCGAATGCACTCAAGCAAACACAAACAGCACAGCACGATGCGTATTTTTTTTAAAATTGACAAAATAAATCAAAAATAAATCAAAGATAAAAATAAGTGGAAAAGGCGAGAGTGCGCGAGCACACAGGAGCAAAGACAAGCATCGCAGCTTGATGCGTAGTAAAAAAAATAATAAATAGACAACTGGTCGACCTCATTAGAAATAAAAACCCAAAAGATTTGATAGACAAACAAACAAACACATAAATGTGGAGAGAAGGGCAGTGCGCGCAGGAGCAAAGCTAAAGAGCAGACAGACCTGAATCCTTATCTTTACAAGGTCGACCTCAGAACTTTGTTCAGTTTGTCTCGGTGACGGATAATGGAAGGAAGGGCAGGCAACTGGTCGACATCATTTAAATAAACAAATAAAAAATAAGATAAACTCTCAGGAATAGATAAATAATAACAAAAAAATTGTAAAGTGGAGAAAGCGAGAGCGCGCGAATGCACTCAAGCAAACACAAACAGCACAGTACATTGCGTATTTTTTTTTTAAATTGACAAAATAAATCAAAAATAAATCAAAAATAAAAATAAGTGGAAAAGGCGAGAGGGCGCGACCAAACAGGAGCAAAGACAAGCAGCGCAGCTTGATGCGTAGTAAAAAAAATAAAAAATAGACAACTGGTCGACCTCATTAGAAATAAAAACCCAAAAGATTCGATAGACAAACAAACAAACACATAAATGTGGAGAGAAGGGCAGTGCGCGCAGGAGCAAAGGTATACAGCAGACAGACCTGAATCCTTATCTTTACAAGGTCGACCTCAGAACTTTGTTCAGTTTGTCTCGGTGACGGATAATGGAAGGAAGGGCAGGCAACTGGTCGACTTCATTTAAATAAACAAATAAAAAATAAGATAAACTCTCAGGAATAGATAAATAATAACAAAAAAATTGTAAAGTGGAGAAAGCGAGAGCGTGCGAATGCACTCAAGCAAACACAAACATCACAGCACGATGAGTATATTTTTTTAAATTGACAAAATCAATAAAAAATAAAACAAAAATAAAAATAAGAGGAAAAGGCGAGAGTGTGCGAGCACAAAGGAGCAAAGACAAGCAGCGCAGCTTGATGCGTAGTAAAAAAAATAATAAATAGATAACTGGTCGACCTCATTAGAAATAAAAACCCAAAAGATTAGATAGACAAACAAACAAACACATAAATGTGGAGAGAAGGGCAGTGCGCGCAGGAGCAAAGGTAAACTGCAGACCGACCTGAATCCTTATCTTTACAAGGTCGACCTCAGAACTTTGTTCAGTTTGTCTCGGTGACGGATAATGGAAGGAAGGGCAGGCAACTGGTCGACTTCATTTAAATAAACAAATAAAAAATAAGATAAACTCTCAGGAATAGATAAATAATAACAAAAAAATTGTAAAGTGGAGAAAGCGAGAGCGCGCGAATGCACTCAAGTAAACACAAACAGCACAGCACGATGCGTATTTTTTTTAAATTGACAAAATAAATCAAAAATAAATCAAAAATAAAAATAAGTGGAAAAGGCGAGAGTGCGCGAGCACACAGGAGCAAAGACAAGCAGCGCAGCTTGATGCTTATTAAAAAAATAATAAATAGACAACTGGTCGACCTCATTAGAAATAAAAACCCAAAAGATTAGATAGACAAACAAACAAACACATAAATGTGGAGAGAAGGGCAGTGCGCGCAGGAGCAAAGGTAAACAGCAGACAGACCTGAATCCTTATCTTTACAAGGTCGACCTCAGAACTTTGTTCAGTTTGTCTCGGTGACGGATAATGGAAGGAAGGGCAGGCAAATGGTCGACTTCATTTGAATAAACAAATAAAAAATAAGATAAACTCTCAGGAATAGATAAATAATAACAAAAAAATTGTAAAGTGGAGAAAGCGAGAGCGCGCGAATGCACTCAAGCAAACACAAACAGCACAGCATGATGCGTATTTTTTTTTAAATTGACAAAATAAATCAAAAATAAAAATAAGTGGAAAAGGCGAGAGTGCGCGTGCACACAGGAGCAAAGACAAGCAGCGCAGCTTGATGCGTATTAAAAAAATAATAAATAGACAACTGGTCGACCTCATTAGAAATAAAAACCCAAAAGATTAGATAGACAAACAAACAAACACATAAATGTGGAGAGAAGGGCAGTGCGTGCAGGAGCAAAGGTAAACAGCAGACAGACCTGAATCCTTATCTTTACAAGGTCGACCTCAGAACTTTGTTCAGTTTGTCTCGGTGACGGATAATGGAAGGAAGGGCAGGCAACCGGTCGACTTCATTTAAATAAACAAATAAAAAATAACATAAACTCTCAGGAATAGATAAATAATAACAAAAAAATTGTAAACTGGAGAAAGCGAGAGCGCGCGAATGCACTCAAGCAAACACAAACAGCACAGCACGATGCGTATTTTTTTTTAAATTGACAAAATAAATCAAAAATAAATCAAAAATAAAAATAAGTGGAAAAGGCGAGAGTGCGCGAGCACACAGGAGCAAAGACAAGCAGCGCAGCTTGATGCGTAGTAAAAAAAATAATAAATAGATAACTGGTCGAAGTCATTAGAAATAAAAACCCAAAAGATTAGATAGACAAACAAACAAACACATAAATGTGGAGAGAAGGGCAGTGCGCGCAGAAGCAAAGGTAAACAGCAGACAGACCTGAATCCTTATCTTTACAAGGTCGACCTCAGAACTTTGTTCAGTTTGTCTCGGTGACGGATAATGGAAGGAAGGGCAGGCAACTGGTCGACTTCATTTAAATAAACAAATAAAAATTAATATAAACTCTCAGGAATAGATAAATAATAACAAAATTTGTAAAGTGGAGAAAGCGAGAGCGCGCGAATGCACTCAAGCAAACACAAACAGCACAGCACGATGCGTATTTTTTTTTTAAATTGACAAAATAAATCAAAAATAAATCAAAAATAAAAATAAGTGGAAAAGGCGAGAGTGCGCGAGCACACAGGAGCAAAGACAAGCAGCGCAGCTTGATGCGTAGTAAAAAAAATAATAAATAGATAACTGGTCGAAGTCATTAGAAATAAAAACCCAAAAGATTAGATAGACAAACAAACAAACACATAAATGTGGAGAGAAGGGCAGTGCGCGCAGAAGCAAAGGTAAACAGCAGACAGACCTGAATCCTTATCTTTACAAGGTCGACCTCAGAACTTTGTTCAGTTTGTCTCGGTGACGGATAATGGAAGGAAGGGCAGGCAACTGGTCGACTTCATTTAAATAAACAAATAAAAATTAATATAAACTCTCAGGAATAGATAAATAATAACAAAATTTGTAAAGTGGAGAAAGCGAGAGCGCGCGAATGCACTCAAGCAAACACAAACAGCACAGCACGATGCGTATTTTTTTTTTAAATTGACAAAATAAATCAAAAATAAATCAAAAATAAAAATAAGTGGAAAAGGCGAGAGTGCGCGAGCACACAGGAGCAAAGACAAGCAGCGCAGCTTGATGCGTATTAAAAAAAATAATAAATAGACAACTGGTCGACCTCATTAGAAATAAAAACCCAAAAGATTTGATAGACAAACAAACAAACACATAAATGTGGAGAGAAGGGCAGTGCGGGCAGGAGCAAAGGTAAACAGCAGACAGACCTGAATCCTTATCTTTACAAGGTCGACCTCAGAACTTTGTTCAGTTTGTCTCGGTGACGGATAATGGAAGGAAGGGCAGGCAACTGGTCGACTTCATTTAAATAAACAAATAAAAAATAAGATAAACTCTCAGGAATAGATAAATAATAACAAAAAAATTGTAAAGTGGAGAAAGCGAGAGCGTGCGAATGCACTCAAGCAAACACAAACAGCACAGCACGATGCGTATTTTTTTTAAAATTGACAAAATAAATCAAAAATAAATCAAAGATAAAAATAAGTGGAAAAGGCGAGAGTGCGCGAGCACACAGGAGCAAAGACAAGCATCGCAGCTTGATGCGTAGTAAAAAAAATAATAAATAGACAACTGGTCGACCTCATTAGAAATAAAAACCCAAAAGATTTGATAGACAAACAAACAAACACATAAATGTGGAGAGAAGGGCAGTGCGCGCAGGAGCAAAGCTAAAGAGCAGACAGACCTGAATCCTTATCTTTACAAGGTCGACCTCAGAACTTTGTTCAGTTTGTCTCGGTGACGGATAATGGAAGGAAGGGCAGGCAACTGGTCGACATCATTTAAATAAACAAATAAAAAATAAGATAAACTCTCAGGAATAGATAAATAATAACAAAAAAATTGTAAAGTGGAGAAAGCGAGAGCGCGCGAATGCACTCAAGCAAACACAAACAGCACAGTACATTGCGTATTTTTTTTTTAAATTGACAAAATAAATCAAAAATAAATCAAAAATAAAAATAAGTGGAAAAGGCGAGAGGGCGCGACCAAACAGGAGCAAAGACAAGCAGCGCAGCTTGATGCGTAGTAAAAAAAATAAAAAATAGACAACTGGTCGACCTCATTAGAAATAAAAACCCAAAAGATTCGATAGACACAAACAAACAAACACATAAATGTGGAGAGAAGGGCAGTGCGCGCAGGAGCAAAGGTATACAGCAGACAGACCTGAATCCTTATCTTTACAAGGTCGACCTCAGAACTTTGTTCAGTTTGTCTCGGTGACGGATAATGGAAGGAAGGGCAGGCAACTGGTCGACTTCATTTAAATAAACAAATAAAAAATAAGATAAACTCTCAGGAATAGATAAATAATAACAAAAAAATTGTAAAGTGGAGAAAGCGAGAGCGTGCGAATGCACTCAAGCAAACACAAACATCACAGCACGATGAGTATATTTTTTTAAATTGACAAAATCAATAAAAAATAAAACAAAAATAAAAATAAGTGGAAAAGGCGAGAGTGTGCGAGCACAAAGGAGCAAAGACAAGCAGCGCAGCTTGATGCGTAGTAAAAAAAAATAATAAATAGATAACTGGTCGACCTCATTAGAAATAAAAACCCAAAAGATTAGATAGACAAACAAACAAACACATAAATGTGGAGAGAAGGGCAGTGCGCGCAGGAGCAAAGGTAAACTGCAGACCGACCTGAATCCTTATCTTTACAAGGTCGACCTCAGAACTTTGTTCAGTTTGTCTCGGTGACGGATAATGGAAGGAAGGGCAGGCAACTGGTCGACTTCATTTAAATAAACAAATAAAAAATAAGATAAACTCTCAGGAATAGATAAATAATAACAAAAAAATTGTAAAGTGGAGAAAGCGAGAGCGCGCGAATGCACTCAAGTAAACACAAACAGCACAGCACGATGCGTATTTTTTTTAAATTGACAAAATAAATCAAAAATAAATCAAAAATAAAAATAAGTGGAAAAGGCGAGAGTGCGCGAGCACACAGGAGCAAAGACAAGCAGCGCAGCTTGATGCTTATTAAAAAAATAATAAATAGACAACTGGTCGACCTCATTAGAAATAAAAACCCAAAAGATTAGATAGACAAACAAACAAACACATAAATGTGGAGAGAAGGGCAGTGCGCGCAGGAGCAAAGGTAAACAGCAGACAGACCTGAATCCTTATCTTTACAAGGTCGACCTCAGAACTTTGTTCAGTTTGTCTCGGTGACGGATAATGGAAGGAAGGGCAGGCAAATGGTCGACTTCATTTGAATAAACAAATAAAAAATAAGATAAACTCTCAGGAATAGATAAATAATAACAAAAAAATTGTAAAGTGGAGAAAGCGAGAGCGCGCGAATGCACTCAAGCAAACACAAACAGCACAGCATGATGCGTATTTTTTTTTAAATTGACAAAATAAATCAAAAATAAAAATAAGTGGAAAAGGCGAGAGTGCGCGTGCACACAGGAGCAAAGACAAGCAGCGCAGCTTGATGCGTATTAAAAAAAATAATAAATAGACAACTGGTCGACCTCATTAGAAATAAAAACCCAAAAGATTAGATAGACAAACAAACAAACACATAAATGTGGAGAGAAGGGCAGTGCGCGCAGGAGCAAAGGTAAACAGCAGACAGACCTGAATCCTTATCTTTACAAGGTCGACCTCAGAACTTTGTTCAGTTTGTCTCGGTGACGGATAATGGAAGGAAGGGCAGGCAACTGGTCGACTTCATTTAAATAAACAAATAAAAAATAACATAAACTCTCAGGAATAGATAAATAATAACAAAAAAATTGTAAACTGGAGAAAGCGAGAGCGCGCGAATGCACTCAAGCAAACACAAACAGCACAGCACGATGCGTATTTTTTTTTAAATTGACAAAATAAATCAAAAATAAATCAAAAATAAAAATAAGTGGAAAAGGCGAGAGTGCGCGAGCACACAGGAGCAAAGACAAGCAGCGCAGCTTGATGCGTAGTAAAAAAAATAATAAATAGATAACTGGTCGAAGTCATTAGAAATAAAAACCCAAAAGATTAGATAGACAAACAAACAAACACATAAATGTGGAGAGAAGGGCAGTGCGCGCAGAAGCAAAGGTAAACAGCAGACAGACCTGAATCCTTATCTTTACAAGGTCGACCTCAGAACTTTGTTCAGTTTGTCTCGGTGACGGATAATGGAAGGAAGGGCAGGCAACTGGTCGACTTCATTTAAATAAACAAATAAAAATTAATATAAACTCTCAGGAATAGATAAATAATAACAAAATTTGTAAAGTGGAGAAAGCGAGAGCGCGCGAAT